>NC_083484.1:152500-157500 GCF_030014155.1 Tachysurus vachellii
TCTTCCTCTCTCACACATGTTGAGATGTGTGTGTTTGAATATTTGCAGGATGAAAACTGTACTGATCTTTCAGGTGACTGCTAAATGTAAGATTATTGTCTTAACACAATGAGAGCTCTGGCAGTGTTTATGTCCAGGTCTGAAACCATGGATGACGAGCAGAATCTTCTGTTCTTCTGTCTGAGTCTCAGTGACACCATAAAATCTGCTGTCTTCACACATTCCTCTTTCCCCAGCGCGCTGCAGAATGACCGCAACTTCAATCTTGAAATTTTAGCTTTGTTTCCATGTTTCTGCATCAGAATGCCGCTTCCTTCTCTGTGGTGGTTCCAGTTATCATGACTAGGTCTTCACAGCCTTCCTTCACTCGTGTGAATGTTACAGCTAATTTTCTGTGATAATCTGGAAGATGGAGAGCTTCATGTGTCTCAGAGGTGTTCATGTGTTAATGTCTGATGGGACGTGATCCCCTAGAAGCTCCACTCCTTTCCCCATTCCACTACTGAAGTCTGGACTCAGTGTGAAGTAAAACACACAGATGTAGCTAAGAACAAAAAGATTTATTAAAGTTGCTCTGAAAGGATTCAGCTGAAAGTGTTTCTTCATCCGAAAGACAAAAAGCCCTGAAATGTTTAGATAAAAAAACTAGTTTCCAGTCTAATAACGTTGAAATAAGAAATTGTTATAAAACGCTGCACTGATCAGCACAGACACGTTCAAACAGCGAGCTCACGCCCAGCGCAGGAGAAACCGGAGTGTGTGTGTGTGTGTGTGTGTGTGTGTGTGTGTGCATGGAGGGTTTTACAGCAATTGGTGCTTGAGGGTAAAAAAACTGCCACTCTTTCTGTTTTAATTAAGAGGCTAAAAATGTCTTGATGGCTTCTTGTTATCTTCTCTTCATAAAAATCTGTTACATACAGTAAATAATGTGAATGTGTGTGTGTGTGTGTGTGTGTGTGTGTGTGTGTTTGTGTGAACTTTACTACTGTGTACATCTGAACTAAAACAGACAAGCAGCAGCTCACCCCCAAACAACCCCCAAGCCGTGCCCCCACTAAACCCCTAATCACCCCCCCACCCCCACCCCCAACCTCCATGAACAACCCCACAGCAAACCTCCACAAAGGTTCCGGTGGTTACCGTAAAACCTCGTTTAGATCCGTGGGTGCTGTGTCAGGACTTCACCCTCCTGTCCTGATAGTATCACTCTTCCAGGACACTTTGCTTATTGGTGGGAGTTTTAAACAGTGGGAAAAAGCAAGTGATGTTCCTGGGAGTGATCCTGATCCGGTTCGACTGGAGGGAATGAGTCAGTCACTGGGAACAGCTTGACTTGGTTTAAACGTATTCTGTGTCGTTCCACAGAACTTTAAACTAATGCTGAGGAGTTACGCAATCCTGAAGCTCCGTCCTGGGAATCTGTGGCTCTGTTTTTGCGTTGTCCTGTGTTTAAACCACACACACACACACACACACACACACACACACACAGTGCACTGTGAGCTGGACTGGGTGGACTACAGCTGCTGTGTTGTAGAAATCGAGGACGTGGACTGCACCCCAGTGTAAGTGGGTCAGTTAAGCCCTTCCATTAAAACATGGCTCTGGGTTGAGTCCAGATGTTGCTGCCTGGTGCTCAGAGACTGAGAACATGTGTGCCGGATGTGATGGATGTATAATGGGGCCCAAAAATCTGGAGCCATGACCAGGACCTGTTTTTATTTCAGTAGTTATGTAAAAGTTTATCTGTGAAATTAATAAGATTCTTCATTAATGTATGTAAATAGAACCACATCTGGAATCCTTTCATTTTATGTGTCAGGTTGCTGAGAAACAACATTTTACATCATTAGCATACAATTAAAAAGACATCCAGGAACTTCGGTTTCATTCCCAGTGTAATTTGGCCTTCAGTAAAATGTCTTTAAACAAATCCAGTGTTTTTATCCAGTCTGTTTGTTCACCTCTCGTTTATCTGATGGAGCTTTAACACATATTTAAGGTTGTAGAATTATCAGTGTGTTTAGAGTTTATATCATTTCTAATGATCTGGAGAAATACACAACGGTCTACAACCACACACGATTAGACAAAGAAATAAAATAAGTCTTAAAATATACAAAACTAACTATAGAGCTGTGAAAAGTTTAAAACCAAAATATCACTAAGTATAAAAATAAAAAAGAGCGAAAGACTTGGACTTTGTTGTAACGGTGATCCACGGCTCTGCACCTTCTGAGCACAAGCTACAGATTACTCAGTCTGATCCACAGTCTGATCCACAGTCTGATCCACAGTCTGATCCACAGTCTGATCCACAGTCTGACCCACAGTCTGACCCACAGTCTGATCCACAGTCTGACCCACAGTCTGACCCACAGTCTGATCCACAGTCTGATCCACAGTCTGATCCACAGTCTGACCCACAGTCTGATCCACAGTCTGACCCACAGTCTGATCCACAGTCTGATCCACAGTCTGATCCACAGTCTGACCCACAGTCTGACCCACAGTCTGATCCACAGTCTGATCCACAGTCTGATCCACAGTCTGACCCACAGTCTGACCCACAGTCTGATCCACAGTCTGATCCACAGTCTGATCCACAGCCTCCTGCATCCATGCTTCAGATGTGTAAGGATTTGTGGTCTTTTCTACACTTAACAGTCACTTGATTAAAAAACAAATACAGACTCCTTTATTTTAAGTTTTTTACTAAGTTGCTGCTGAGTGAATGAGATGATTTCATTTCTTCATCTGGATGAATGTGTTAGGTGATGAAACAGTGGTGATGAGTCTGGAAAGCTGCTTTCTTTTTAACAGAATACACGTGTAAACCAGGCCGTTCCCACAGGTCCGGTTCCATCCTGGGGTTCTGTGTGCTAGTGTTGATCAGATAATCAGATCACAAACTTCTCCAGTCACACCAGAGAGGTGTTTAGGATCTGAAGATGCCTCGAGGTTGTTCGAGATCTCCTCAGACTTTAACACTGGAGACTGAACCAGACAGTTTGTTGTGTGTGTTTAGTGTGTGGATAAGTGTGCTAGAACCCGTGTCTGTGTGTGTGTGTGTGTGTGAGGATGTGTGTGTGTGTGTGTGTGCGTGTGTGTGTGAGGATGCAGAATCTGATGTGCTCTGTACTTCTTCTGAATCCAGCGCTGTACACCACACTGAGAACCTTCATCATCATTATCATCATCATCCTCGGTCTTCTCTTCCTGTTTCTCTGCATTGCTGCTTGCTCTTTGGTGTTGCATCAGTGGAAACAGAATGTACTTTTGTACTGTGTGGGATTAGTGTGTTAGTTCTGTCTGCCATGATGTTGACTTTAGCACAGTGTTTGTCACTGAAGCTACTGGTGTTATGAGATTCCTCTCGTTTGTCCCAGAGGTTATCAGTGGCGTGTGACGTGAAGGCCTCGGATAGTTCTGGAGAAGTTAGGAGTCAGATTTGTTCCCTGTGGCACGATGGATCTGTTTGTTGGCTTCAGGAAGCACACGTGTACTTCGGCTGCTAAACTTCAGACAGAGTTGCAGCGGCGTCCCGCTGACGTGACACTCAGCTTCCAGTCTGTGGTCTGAGGTCTTATCGGTGTTTGTGCAGAGAGAAAGCATGTAGCTGCGGTGGGAGAAGTGATGTGTGGAATGAGCAGCATGAGGACGGTTATGTGAAGGTATATTTTTAACAACGTGATTTCATCTGAGCAGTAAATGTTGCAGACGTGACTCATGTGGAGACCGAAGGCTGCGGGAAATGCTGGATGTTTGTAGGTGAGACGGAGTTATGGCAGGAATAAAGGACAGTCAAGAAGAACTCAGTGCTCCCTAAACACAAGCTTGTGTGTGTGTTTGTTTAGACACAGTTGTTGGGAGACGGGTTTCCAGGAGAAGGGGTGAAAGGGGGTGATGGAAAAGAGGCGTGTTGTGGATGATGCTGCAGAGCGGAGAAAAGGTTTTCGTTCCCCCCCCAGTTTCCTCTGTGTTATTACATATCATTAGCTGGATTATAGGGTCTGTGCAGACCGACTCCCCATCTGGGGCTGTAAAAGTGCCAGACGTGAAAACAGATTTGAGTGAGAATGAAAGCTATCTTTTAGAGCTGTAAAGGTGTGAGTGTGAATCGTATCGCACTCTTTAATTGTCCAGTACAGTGGAAAATTTCCTGTCTGATGTGACGAAGTGTTCAACATCTAACAAAACTCAATGTCCTTCTGTAGACCCTGTAGGTGTCGTGTAGAAGGAGCCTGGAGCTTCGTTGCCAGGAGAAGCTGTTTTTAGCCGATGCTCTGTACCATAAGTGAAGACAGAAAAAGCTCTTTGATGCCTGCATGTGATTTGTGTTCTCTGTATTCCGGAGTGAATTGCGCTTCCTGCTGTTGTGTATCTCTGTGTTTCCGTAATAGTAAATCGGAATTGATCTGGATAAAGATGAAGATCTGGTGAAATCTTTACTGAGTGAAAGAGCTGCTGTGTGTCTCCTGCATAACAAACACTGTGACGTGGCAGTAACAACATGACCCCCGAAAGCTAGCAGTCTGCCCTGTTTGTTCAGCCCTCCCCTTCCTACGTTTGTATAGCTTCTTGGATCTTTTCCCCCGGGGTGTTAAGCTGCAAACAGCCCCCAACTCCTCCAACCCCCGAACTCACAAAGGTGGAGGCACCAGTCCTACTGAGGAATGGCTGGAATGAAGGGAACATAAAAGAGATGTAGAGAGAGTTTCTGAGCCCTGGAGGGATTTGTGTGCACATTCACTGTGTTAATGATTTTACTTTAGATAATGACAGGGTGTAGGGAAGGAAACTGCCTGAAGTGTGCGAGAAAAATCACTCAAATCAATGGGAAATGGTTCAGAATTTGACTTTCCAGGAGTTGCTATAGAAGAATAAGAGAATTTATTTTCCAGCATGTATCTCATCGTCCACATGATCAGAGTCTGATCTGAGTTAGTGATCAGCTACAGTCAGACCATGGCTCTTCATGTGGACAGGGATTTGGATTA
>NC_083484.1:165000-175000 GCF_030014155.1 Tachysurus vachellii
TTCATAAAGCTCTCTGACCAAACTGCCATTAAGGTTTCTTCAGCTTAGACCCACAGAGACCACCTCTGAACATCTGCCTTGTTCCTCACATCTGCCTCTCTTTCATTTGGCAGTGAAATATTGATCTTTACTTCCCAATAGTTTAACATTCATCATTGTCTCATGTGTTAATGTAAATGTATTATTAATGTTACTACACACACACACACACACACACACACACACACACACACACACACACACATGTAAATAATGTTTCACTCTGATCATTTATCTAAACATCACCTGTTTTTCTGTCCTGTAAAAGTAGAGTATTCTGTGTGAGACTCCACGTGTCGCTGCTCACAATAAAAGTGTAGATTTTTGAGAGACTTGACTGGAGATGTTGTAGAGCGTCAGCTGAACACATCACAGCTCAGAGTGTTTGTTATTCCTGATCTGGGAGCTCGGAATAAATCCCATAGGATTCCTCCAGTGAAAACATCCTAAAGCTGGTGTGTGTGTGAGGGTGTGTGTGCATGTGTGTTTGTGCATGTGTGTGTGTGAGGGTGTGTGTGCATGTGTGTGTGTGAGGGTGTGTGTGCATGTGTGTGTGAGGGTGTGTGTGCATGTGTGTGTGTGAGGGTGTGTGTGCATGTGTGTTTGTGCATGTGTGTGTGTGAGGGTGTGTGTGCATGTGTGTGTGTGAGGGTGTGTGTGCATGTGTGTGTGAGGGTGTGTGTGCATGTGTGTGTGTGAGGGTGTGTGTGCATGTGTGTGTGTGAGGGTGTGTGTGCATGTGTGTGTGTGAGGGTGTGTGTGCACGTGTGTGTGTGAGGGTGTGTGTGCATGCGAGGGTGTGTATGCATGTGTGTGTGTGAGGGTGTGTATGCACTTGTGAGTGTGTGTGTGTGTGTGTGTGTGTGTGTGTGCATGTGTGTGTGTGTGTGAGGGTGTGTGTGCACGTGTGTGTGTGAGGGTGTGTGTGCATGTGAGGGTGTGTATGCATGTGTGTGTGTGAGGGTGTGTATGCACTTGTGAGTGTGTGTGTGTGTGTGTGTGTGTGTGTGTGTGCATGTGTGTGTGTGTGTGAGGGTGTGTGTGCATGTGTGTGTGTGAGAGTGTGTTGAAAATCACACACTGTTTATTAAATGTTGTGTGTAAACATTAATGACTCATCCACACAGTAATATATGAGGCAGAAGTCTGACTCACGTTTCTTTTCTTGTTGCTGCCTCTTTCGAGTCAGTCGTTTGACTATAAAAGATTTACGTCTCTGTTTTATCCTCATTATCACTCCATATGAAGCAGATCTGT
This sequence comes from Tachysurus vachellii, assembly GCF_030014155.1. Taxonomy (NCBI): domain Eukaryota; kingdom Metazoa; phylum Chordata; class Actinopteri; order Siluriformes; family Bagridae; genus Tachysurus; species Tachysurus vachellii. Next base: position 166,297 of record NC_083484.1, read on the forward strand.
AGATATTACAGCAGTGTGTTTAATGAGTTACTGGGACTTTCTACAGTAAATATTTACAGCTCTGAGTGTCTGAGTTTCTCCAAGAGTCCGAGTCGCTGTAATCAGACTCATTGATGCTCTAATTGCTCTTCAGCCTGTTTATAAAACTCATCAAGTCTCAAGTCCATTTAACTCTGTCTGAGTGACAGGATGATGTTTATAACAAGTACAATGAAGTGTGGAGTGGTGAATAGCTGCAACACACACACACACACACACACACACACACACACACACACACACACACACACACACACACACACACACATACTGTACATACAGCATCAGGAAAATATGATCTCTGTCTTGTGCTTGTATGTAATTATATTCTGCACTGTGGCTCTTTGCTTTCAGAGGGAACGTGAGGACTCAAAGTGTTACACACACACACACACACACACACACACACACACACACACACACACACACACACACACACACACACACACACACATGGATGTCCAGTGTTTGGAAATCTTCTCTTTGTGGAGGAGAAGAGAAATTGAGTTGAAACTGCAGAACGCTACACACAAACACTTCCTGTTTATTACATAGGAGGATTTTTTAAAATTCTACTCTATTTATTTCATAAAGATGTAAAACTGTAAAACTGACCCTGTCACAGTCCTGCAAATGTTATGGGGAGCAGAGATAACATACATCTCTCTCACACACACACACACACACACACACACACACACACACACACACACACACACACACAACTAAACACATGTGTCGTGCCTGTAATGTACAGATGTAGGGTGTTTTTGAAGTGTTTCTCTGAAAGCTGCCCCCCCACTCTCACAGCCACGTAATGCATTCCTTCTAAAAACATCTTTCTCTCTCTCTCTCTCTCTCTCTCTCTCTCTCTCTCTCTCTCTCTCTCTCTCTCTCGCTCTCTCTCTCCCCTTCTCATTTTTGTCTGTCGTCTCGCTGTCTGGCCAAAGGACTGCAACTTTTCCCAGCTGAACTAGTGGACCTTTTCACGAATGAGCCTCCTGTTTCTGTGTGTGTGTGTGTGTGTGTGTGTGTGTGTGTGTGTGTGTGTCTGTGATTGTAGCCTGTATATCCGGGTCAGTATAAATGCTGTATATATCTAACTGCTGGAGAAGTTCTTGATTTTTCTATCAGCAGGTGAAAGAGCAGCACTGAATTCTGCGTGTGTGAGATGATTCCAGGCAAAAACACCACATTGAAACTCGGCTTTATTTCCCTGCAGTGTGTGTTTACACTTCTGTACTCGATACTGACGATCCTCGTGGACATAAATGTATGATTCCTGATCTATGCCTGAGTTCAGGTCTTTAAAGCAGCTGTGTTGTGTGAGTTCATCTGGCACTACAGTGAGGGGGAAAAACCCTCACACACATGTTGGTGATGGTGTTTTGTTGGCTTTCGCCTCCTGCAGGGCAGAAAGGATGGTGTGAGGGATCCTCAGGCCCTTGAAGAGGTAGAAAAGGGCTCCTCTGAGGGAGCACAAAGAGCCGCTTGTTCTGGTGAGGAGGCCCAGTGCTGCTGCAGGCTCGTGGGACGGGACGCTACACGTCTCTCCAGTGTCTTTCTCACACACTCTGCTCTCTTTTGTTGGCCTTGCTCTCGGTCTCTGTTTGTATTTCTAAATATCTCCATGCGAGTGTCTCACTATCTCGCTGTCTGGATGCTCTCTTTGCTCCCCTCCTCCCTCTGAGATGGCAGGAATGTTGCTGTTTGCCCAGTGTATTGGTGTGGAGCTGTTGAGAACTGGTTCTCTTTCTGAAAGGCCTCTGTTCATACAGAAGACACCCCTGTAGCTGTTTGGGGGGAGGACCAGGGCACGGAGCAGGGGCAGTAGCAGGACCTTGACGTGTTGGGGGCTCTTCATGAGTGTTACCTGAACCACAGAGAACAATCTGAAAGGAATTTGTTGTGCCTTTAAAGTGTCACTGTTATTTTAAAGCAAAGCTGCAGCACACTGGTGTGTCTATGAGCTCAAACCGCATGCATGGCTGTGTACATACGGCTCTCGGCCTCCACCCGGAGAGGACACGAACACAAACAGGCCTTTAATCCGAGGGCCGCATTAGGACCTCTGGGGCCGAGGGGCAGAGATGAGATCGGGCCACACTGTAATGCGATGGAGATGAAACTGTAAGGTCCATTAAGGCGGTTGTGTGATTTACAGGCGCTGAGTGATGTGCTCATGAGGAAGGGGCCCACAAATGGCTTTAGCAGCTGCTGAGGTGGCTACCGTAACCTCACAACGAGAGAAACGGATACAGGAAAGAAAAGAAAAACAGTTCTGTGAGTTATAGCCTTCTGAGACGGACAACGACAATGAAGATGATGCCGCTGAAGAAGATGGTGTGGTGGTGGTGGTGGTGGTGATATACAGACAGTGGAAGGGGGTCAGTGAGGTCGTGTCCTGTGGGAATCGTGACAGAGTAGAGCTTGTGTTCAGGGTAAATACAGCAGCAGTAACCACCCCCTGCCACCACCAACCCCGCCCCACCCGTCCTCCACCACCCCACCACCCCTCAGACATGGTGACTGTGTTTCAGAATGAAAAGCTGAACACAATGAGGCGATGTGTTTGTTTAACCCGGTGTCACTGTATCCGATTCGGCGCTGCTGAATGTGCTCACCGGGGTGGGAACAGGAAGACAGGTAGGCAGGGATACAGGTATACCTCCGGGGTAGATTAGGAGACACACACAGAGGGCGTGGCCTCATTACTTTAAAGTCATGAGTGATGATTAGAGGCTGGTTGTCATGGTAACTTATCGTATTCTGACAGGTTAAATAAATGAGGATGAAAGATGAGACTGTGATTGTGACCACGCTCTGTTTGCTAACAGTTAGCTAAACAACTGGCTGAGGTAGAGAACGCTGATGATCCAAGGCTGTTGAGGTGTGAAGGAGGACACGGCGGTGTTTCCCAACTTAAAACTTTACACAGATTCAGAGCCTTGAGGGTAAAATTGATGTTTGTTGCCCAGTTTTAGTCGTTTTTTAAGAAAGAGTTACCACTTTATGTTGGTTATACAATTTTATGAAGCTGTATAATGACATGTTCTGTGCAGTTTTACACATCGTAGCTTTTCCTGGTGACTGCAGCTTGTGGTATTTTGTTTAACTGTTTAAATTTTCTTAATTTTGTCTCTGCTTTCTACAGAGAGGTTGGACCTCTAACATAATACTGTTGTACTATTGGACCTTTTCCTTCCTGCTTCTTGACTGATGTAGCTTTATTCTTTTCCCCTCAGGTCCCGCTGAAGTTCCCATGATGTCACCAAACGGCTCCATCCCACCCATTCACGTGCCCCCGGGATACATCTCCCAGGTAACACCTGTAGCAGCTAAAACACACACACACACACACACACAGATGAAGGTTTTGTCAGGCTGCAGTGAGGTAAAGTTCAGCAGCACTTGTGTTTCAGCTTAAAGGTCAGAAAAGGTTGAGTGTAAGACTTAAACATTACAGAGAAAAGCTTCTGCCGTTTATCTAAAGATGATACACAATAATTTAGTGCCACTGCAGTCAGTGTGTGTGAGTCTGTGTGTGATGCTGAAGGTTTTTGTCCACTAACCTTTTATCCCACTGTGATGTTCATGTCAGTGTGGATCAGTGTGTGTGTTTAGCTCCTGTGTGAACTGAGTGTCTTTCACACAGACTCTCTGATCTTCATTAAAATCCAGTCTCAGGTTTATTAGCGAGTTAAATGTGTCACAATCTCATCTGTTCAGTCTGATTCTGTTTGAAGCAGAAACGCTTCATTACAGGTCTGTGTTCATGTGATGTGTCATTCTGATTGGCCAGAAGATGTTAATTACTCCTCTCTAACAGCAGCTCTGACTGTAGGTTATATTAATGTACTCACTCTGATACCTTGTCATTTAAAGTGAAAATGTGTGTATACGTTGTTGTGAAGGAGTCTCCAGTGTGAGCTCTGTGTACTCCACATCTTCAGGACAGTATTTAGAGTGTTTACAACTGGTTATAATGTACGTGACAACAGGAACTAATTTCATCAATGTTCCATAATGATAAATAGAACTGAAAACAGAAAGTATGACATTCTTTAATACATATAAATTGTCCTCACTGTCAGATTGCTGTAAGAGGAATAAAACACTTCATCACACTCGTTTTACTCCATGTAAAGTTCTACTTTCATCACTTTTTAAAATGTGTGTTTGTGTTTTCAGGTTCTGGAGGATAACACAGGGGTCCGGCGGGTTGTGGTCACACCTCACTCTGAATGTTACCCCCCCAGTTACTCTCCTGCTCTCTCTCCCACCCACCACCTGCCTCCACCTTACATGACACACCCCCACTTCATCCCCGCCTCTCACACATACTACCCCCCTGCCAGCCCCGGAGATGTGTCCCCACACCAGTACTACCAACACCGCCTGCCCCCCATCTACCCAGAGGGTGAGACTCAGCTTAATTAATTCTTTCAAATATTTCATATAATTATGATTAAGTTTTTTCTCTAAGTTAATTAATCAGCAGTCAGTTTCTGTAATGAAGCGTAATTACATAAAATAAATTATAAAGGTTATAAAATAAAATGTCCTGAAGGTAAATCAGCTACATAGAAGAACATGCTGTTAGAATTAGTTGGACCCAGAGCGGGGCAGGAACCAGAGCTTGGCAGGAACCAGAGCAGGGCAGGACCCAGAGCGGGGCAAGACCCAGAGCGGGGCAGGACCCAGAGTGGGGCAGGACCCAGAGCGGGGCAGGACCCAGAGCAGGGCAGGAACCAGAGCAGGGCAGGAACCAGAGCGGGGCAGGACCCAGAGCGGGGCAGGACCCAGAGCGGGGCAGGACCCAGAGCGGGGCAGGACCCAGAGCGGGGCAGGATCCGGCCCGTTAAAGGTTCTAATCTGTAACTGAATTAAGGGCTTGAAAAAAAGAGTTGGTGTCTGTTATTCCACTAGAGGGTGTCTTAGGTATGCTGTTAGAATTAGTTGGACCCAGAGCAGGTATGCTGTTGTCTTAGGTATGAGTTCCTGAGCTAACATTTTACCCAGAATGCTTTGGGGTAACGGTGTAAAGATTGAGTTTGAGTTTTATTGGAAATGGTTAAAATGTGTGTGTTTGCATGCAGAGATCTTTCCCCTGTACAACATGTCGACGCTCCTCGGCCGAGAGGAGTACTGCAAACCGCAGCCCAAGAAGCCGAAGGAGCGCGCCACTGAGCGCCCGAGCCTGACCCGGGTCAGCACCCCTCCATCCTCCAGCTACAAGAGCAGCCCCGCCTGCAGCACCACGCCCAATGGCTACGGCAAGAGCCATGGCACTGCAGCCTCTGGGGCAGCAGGAGGAGGAGGAGGAGGAAGTCCTGGGAATAAGCGAGCAGAGAGGAGGACCAGAGGAAGTCCAAAACAATCAGATAGTGACCAGCAAGGTGAGACTGCGCACAGTGACCCAACACAATCTAACACAACTATCATGAGTCAGAAAATAATCAGTAGATCTGCTGTGATGAAGCTGTGTGATCAGTAGAGCTGCAGCTAATCTGAGTGTCTTAGAGCCAATAATCTGCTGTTCTCTTGTCTTTACATGATCAAAATATTCTTTTATTTAAAATGATACTGTAATAATTACCATATGTTAATGAATTAAACGTTAATGTAATTATACAGTTAATAATCTTGTAATGATCAGCTGTTTTTTCTCCAGTGGTAATGGGCGTGTCCTTCAGCTCATCATGTGACCTTTCACAGGTGTGAATAAACACCTGCTCACCTGGTCTGGTGTTAGTGGTGTTAGTTTCACTCTATTCATTTCTCTCTGACTCTCTTCACTCCTTTCAAGCTCTCAGACCTTTTTTCTCTTTTCTCTCTCTGACTTCACCTCTCATCATTTGTTCTTGTCTGCACTCTGGATCTCGTCTCTCATCGCCTCTGTATGAGATAGTGTTTGTGTGTGTGTGTGTAAGTGAGTGTGTGTATGTGAGTGTGTGTGTACATGAGTGTGAATGTGTGTGAGCGTGTGTCTGTGAGTGTGTGAGAGTGTGTGTAAGTGAGTGTATGTCTGTGAGTGTGAGTGTGTGTACATGAGTGTGTGTGAGTGTGAATGTGTGTGAGTGAGTGTGTGTCTGTGTGCGTGTGTGTGTGAGAGTGTGTGTAAGTGAGTGTATGTCTGTGATTGTGAGTGTGTGTGTGTGTACATGAGTGCGTGTGAGTGTGTGAGAGTGTGTGTGAGTGAGTGTATGTCTGTGAGTGAGTGTGTGTGTACATGAGTGTGTGTGAGTGTGAATGTGTGTGAGTGAGGGTGTCTGTGTGTGTGAGTGTGTGTAAGTGAGTGTATGTCTGTGATTGTGAGTGTGTGTGTACATGAGTGCATGTGAGTGTGTGAGAGTGTGTGTGTGAGTGTGTGTGAGTGAGAGTATGTCTGTGAGTGAGTGTGTGTACATGAGTGTGTGTGAGTGAGGGTGTCTGTGTGTGTGTGAGTGTGTGAGAGTGTGTGTAAGTGAGTGTATGTCTGTGATTGTGAGTGTGTGTGTACATGAGTGCGTGTGAGTGTGTGAGAGTGTGTGTGTGAGTGTGTGTGAGTGAGTGTATGTCTGTGAGTGAGTGTGTGTGTACATGAGTGTGTGTGAGTGTGAATGTGTGTGAGTGAGGGTGTCTGTGTGTGTGTGAGTGTGTGAGAGTGTGTGTAAGTGAGTGTATGTCTGTGTACATGAGTGCGTGTGAGTGTGTGAGAGTGTGTGAGTGTGAGAGTGTGTGTGAGTGAGTGTATGTCTGTGAGTGTGAGTGTGTGTGTACATGAGTGCGTGTGAGTGTGTGAGAGTGTGTGTGTGAGTGTGTGAGAGTGTGTGTGAGTGAGTGTATGTCTGTGAGTGAGTGTGTGTGTGTGTACATGAGTGTGTGTGAGTGTGAATGTGTGTGAGTGAGGGTGTCTGTGTGTGTGTGAGTGTGTGAGAGTGTGTGTAAGTGAGTGTATGTCTGTGATTGTGAGTGTGTGTGTACATGAGTGCGTGTGAGTGTGTGAGAGTGTGTGTGTGAGTGTGTGAGAGTGTGTGTGAGTGAGTGTATGTCTGAGTGTGAGTGTGTGTGTACATGAGTGCGTGTGAGTGTGTGAGAGTGTGTGTGAGTGTGTGAGAGTGTGTGTGAGTGAGTGTATGTCTGTGAGTGTGAGTGTGTGTGTACATGAGTGCGTGTGAGTGTGTGAGAGTGTGTGTGAGTGTGTGAGAGTGTGTGTGAGTGAGTGTAATCAGAATCAGCTTTATTACCAGGCATGTTTTCACACGCGAGGAATTAGTTTTAGTGACAGAAGCTCCACAGTGTAACAGAATGACATTTACAGTATAGACAATTTGTATGTACACATGCAAGTGTGAAATGTGCAATTGAAGTAAACAGTAAACAGTATAGACAATATGTATGTATGTATGTACAGGTGTGCAAGTGTGAAATGTGCAATTAGGTGTTGTGTGTTCCATGTGTGTTAATTGTTCACCAGATGGATTGCCTGAGGGAAGAAACTGTTCTTATGTCTGGTCATTCTGGTGCTCAGGGCTCTGTAGCGTCAGCCCGATGGCAACAGTTCAAAGAGTGAGTGTGCTGGATGTGAGGGGTCCAGAGTGTGTGTGCTGGATGTGAGGGGTCCAGAGTGTGTGAGTGTGCTGGATGTGAGGGGTCCAGAGTGTGTGTGCTGGATGTGAGGGGTCCAGAGTGTGTGAGTGTGCTGGATGTGAGGGGTCCAGAGTGTGTGAGTGTGCTGGATGTGAGGGGTCCAGAGTGTGTGAGTGTGCTGGATGTGAGGGGTCCAGAGTGTGTGAGTGTGCTGGATGTGAGGGGTCCAGAGTGAGTGTCTCTGCCCTTTTGCTCACTCTGGAGAAGTACAGGTCTTGGAGAGTGGAGAGTGTTGTGCCAATGATTCGCTCAGCAGTCCGGACTTCCCTCTATAAGTGAGTGTGAGTGAGTGTACGTTTGTGTGTGTGAGTGTAAGTGAGTGTAAGTGTGTGTGAGTGTAAGTGTGTGTGAGTGTGTGTGAGTGAGTGGAAGTGCGTGTGTGTGAGTGTAAGTGAGTGTAAGTGTGTGTAAGTGAGTGTGAGTGAGTGTAAGTGTGTGTGAGTGTGTGTGAGTGAGTGTAAGTGCGTGTAAGTGAGTGTAAGTGTGTGTGAGTGTGAGTGTGTGTGAGTGAGTGTAAGTGTGTGTGTGTGTGAACTCAGAGTTAAATCTGTTTGCTGTAACTGCAAGCCACTGTGTGTGTGTGTGTGTGTGTGTGTGTTTGTGTGTACAGGAACCAGCTTCATCACCAGCATCACGTTACATCAACCTTCAGACATTCTTATTACAGCCTGAATAATCACTGAGGAACATCTCAACACCACTGTCACACTTATACACAACAGAAGTTAAAAAGAGATTTATTTAATCTGTCAGAATATAAGGATGTGTTCCCATGACAACCATTACCTGATCCTCATTAACAAGTTAAACGAGTGGATTAGTGGCAGATTAAATCTACAGAAGAAGAGTTGACCATCACACTGCTTTCAGTGGTCAGTTACAGGTCCATTACTGATTTCTTCTCTAATCTAAATGTTCATGACTTAATGAAACATCTAAAGCTTCTGTTGTTCACAGTAACCTTCAGATGAAGTGAGGGTCAGATTATAATATCATGTGGTGCTGTGTATCACTGACGAATCTCAGTTCCTGG
>NC_083484.1:182500-200000 GCF_030014155.1 Tachysurus vachellii
ACATCTGTCAATAATAATAATAATAATAATAATAATAATAATAATAATAATAATAATAATAATAATACAGTAATAATAATAATACAGTTACATTAGCAGGCGTATCTTTATATTTATTAGATTGTGATAAAGATTAATAAACAATATTGTGCACTCTTGCCACCGCACCGTGTCATCACAACATCACTTTATTTCTCATTTGCTTTAACATACCTTTTAAATAAATATATTAAATGTGATTAAAAAGTACATATTATACATATGACACATATAATAAATAAATCCTTCATTCTTTTACTTCTTGAATAAATAGCAAATGAAACCGTTTGGCATATTGTCTTAGAGTTGGCTCCGCCCACTTATGCTTGTCTAATGTGTATTTATTCTTACTGTGTGCGTGTGTGTGTGTGTGTAGGGGGCGGAGTTTCAGGTGGTGTACACCGGTGTGGATCTCAGCAGCAGGGTGGAGGGTCTGAGCAGAAACACACAGTACAGGTTTAGAGTGAGTAAAAAATCTGCTAATTTACACACCTCAACATGTCCTTATAGTCTATCTTTAGCTTGTTATTAGCGTTCACTACTTCAGCTAGGTGCTTATTTAACTGATAGTCGACTGGCACATTGAGTGGGATTTCAGGCTCAGAGCTAAATCAGCTCTCCGGACGCCTTGTCGTCGCTCTCTAGTCCTTTCATGTGATTTCCTGGTATTTTAACTCTTGTGGCTCTTGTGACTGATTTCACTGATTTCAATCCGACAGTAATTTATATTATTCAGAAATATTTAGTGACATCACAAACTGAGCTCATTAGTAGCTCTGCACACAAATTAGTTTTCTTCAGTACTGAAAAAATGTAAATTAATAGAGCAAGTGATATTTCTGTTAAATGCACATTACTGTATTTATTGTGTACTAATCACATGTTTTCCTGATTTGTGCATAACCACTGACCCTTAAGGAGTTTATTCACATTATCAATTTGCAGTAAAATGTCTGAGTGTTGAATTAATGATGAGGATCTGCAGAAACTCTGACAGTGTTTCTGTTCCTCTGAAGCTGATGATCTGCAGTGCAGAGTGGAGAAGTTCTCCCAGCTCCATCCTGGTGTGTCGGACGAGTGTGGATAAACCCGGCCCGCCTGCGGCGCCCAGAGTCGGCGCCATCACCTCACATGGCTTCTGTGTGTCTTGGGGTGAGGTTCACTACCAGCATGTCACACTCCATGTTGCACAGCTGGAACATGTGATGATGTTTTAATGTCTGAACATTTTCCTGTGTTTATCTCCAGAGCCGCCTCATGATGACGGAGGCAGCGGAGATCTGTCCTACCTGCTGGAGATCTCTGAAGAGAATTCAGGAGGTATTGTCACGGATGAAACGCTTTGAAAACAAATCTAGAATTCAACACAAATAAGATCTGGTCAGATGAATAGCACCTTAAGAATAGAACTGGAGAGAGTTGGTGTGTGTCTGTAAAGCAGTAGCTCAGCAGGCCACTCCTGGGCCCTTGAGCCAGGCCCTTAAACCTCAGCTGCTCAGTTGTATAAAAATAATGCTGTCAATGTCCCATGGGCTACGTTTGCTGAGCTGCCCTTAGGAGGCGCTCTCTCATCTCTTATTGACTTTGACAAGTGAAATAATAGAAAACTGTAAACAGTGTGTGCAGAAATACAGTGAGACGGTGTGAGATATTGCACAAATACTACAGAAAAAAATAATGTAATAAGTTAGTAAAAAATTCTGTTTTTAAATAATATAAACATTGTATACAGTCAATATTTTTCACACCCTGACTGATAAGCATGATAAATGATACTCGTGATGAGTGTTTTAGATGGTTAATATTCATACTGAGTGAAATGAGTAGTGTGCGTGTGCGTGTGTGTGTGTGTGTGTGTGTGAGTGATGTAGAAGGAGGGGATGTTTAATTACTATTGCTGTGTGATGTCACTGATCTGTGGTTGTTGTTGTACAGCAGTGAGTCAGTGGGTGGTTATGTATCGTGGGCCGCAGAGAGAACACGTGTGTAAGGACCTTAAAGCAGCGACTCAGTACTCAGTCCGCATCAGCACAGAGAGCGCGGGGGGTCACAGCCAGGTGAGTGTGAGGAACATCAGGAACAGTGGATTAGGACTTAATGATGGAGACCTGGCTTTAAATTATTTACTACTGCATGGAGGTTGGGGTTTATATTGTGTGTGTGTGTGTGTTTGTGTGTGTGCATGTGTGTGTGTGTGTTTTTTTTTACAGTACACAGACAGTCTGGTGGTCTGTACTCTCAGTCTGCCCCCAGGTCCCTGTCACACCCTCACCGTTAAGGGCAGCATCAAACACAGAGAGGTCAGCTTACAGTGGGGTGAGTTCTCTGTCTCAGGTACACACACACACACACACACACACACACACACAAACACACACAGACACACACACATAAACACACACAAACATACACACACACACACACACCCAAACATACACACACACATAAACACACACACAAACACACACACAAACACACACAAACATACACACACACACACACCCAAACATACACACACACACACAGACACACACACATAAACACAAACACAGACACATCCCTATGAGTCAGTTCTGTTCTTGTTTTTCTGTTTTTATTCTCCTTTTGTATCCATTATGAATATAATAAATAGTGCCAGAGGTTCATGGTAACCAGCTTCTACTCTCAGTCCAATAAACAATTCTGTTCATCCATTAAAGGAGGAAAAGAAAAACAAGGCACTAAGTTTAGCAGCACATGCTCTCCTCTATGAACACTGCACACTTACACTGAATGTTTCTTAAATTAATTTTACTGTGTGTGTTTATGTGTTTGTGTGTGTGTGTGTGTGTGCGTTCATCAGATTGTATATTGTGTGTTCCAGAAGCTCCTGTGTGTGTGTGTGTGTGTGTGTGTGTGTGTGTGTGCGTTCATCAGATTGTATATTGTGTGTTCCAGAAGCTCCTGTGTGTGTGGGTGTGTGTGTGTGTGTGTGTGCGTTCATCAGATTGTATATTGTGTGTTCCAGAAGCTCCTGTGTGTGTTGTGGAGGATGAGACTCTGCTCTACAGCGTAGAGATGGCTGACCCAGAGAACGATGCCGAGGCTACTGAGGTGTTTAATGGCTCACATTCAGAGTGCATTGTGGGTAATCTGCTGCCCGGCACCACATACAGCTTCAGAGTGCGAGCTGCCAACGAGTCTGGGGTGAGAACATAGAGGAGAACAGTGAAGGTTCTCCAAGTCATACAGTCTACTTCCTCACTTGTTCTGCTTTCTGAAATTCTGCTGTTCTTTGGAACACTTGTGTAATAGATGAAGAATTACAGCTCTGTCACTAGGGGCAGGTCAGGGCTCAAGAGCACATTGTGTAAGAACATGTTAAAGGGATTTGGACGTTCTCTCATATCAGTGATAGAAGTCTTTGTCTCTTTGAGGGAACCTTGTATTGGTCTGTGTAGAGCCCAAATTTAGGAGCTTTTATCCAGGCATGTGACCGGTACTGAGAGTTAACTATTAAGTGGCTGTTTAAGTGCCCTGCCTAAGAATGGACCCCGGGCCATGACACTGAGCAGGATCCTGCTGCTGGTCCACCAGGAGGCCTGGAATATAAATTTCATTAAACAATAAAAATAACACTTAATTCTTTTCGGCCGTAATGGAGACAGAACACTAATCACATTTGAATATGGCTAATTAGAAATTTCTTATTTTTTCCTCATCCATGATCTGTGCTGTAATTTCTCATATTCTGCTCCACATGTTCTCAGTTCGGTCCATACACCAAGTTCCTGGAGGTGACGACTGCAGCAGGACCTCCGGGCCAGTGTGGGGCACCGGTCATTTCCCTGACCTCACACTCCACTGCAGTGGTCAGCTGGGTGGTGGGTAATTCTCCACAGTTTGTGTGTGTGTGTGTGTGTGTGTGTGTGTGTGTGTGTGTGTGTGTGTGTGATTTGATCTTGTATTCTTATATACTGCAGTTCTGAAGCAAAAATAAAAAATTGGTCTGAAAGAGAGACGAGTAACAAGCTGGTGTGTTATTTTTATTATTACAAACTACAGATAATAATCCACTGTGTGTGTGTGTGTGTGTGTGTGTGTGTGTGTGTGTGTGTTTAATGAGTAGTGTTTGAGGCTCTGTTTGCATCTTCACAGAAAGACCACCTGAATGATCACACATCTGAGATCTTTCAGTTCACACCGAGTTTCTGTGTGAATTAAAGTTTATTTTGTGTTGTATTTTAAAGTGCAGCATCTCTTCTGTGATTATCTTTATTTTTTACAAGGTGTGAGTATTATTTTATATCTACAGGTTTCAGCCACAGTCACGCTTGAACTTGCACCATTTATTTATCTATTACTTTTATTTTATATTTTTTTATACTTATTTATTCTTTAAGAAATATAAAAGTAAATAATCTAAAGTTTTTGAATGTTAGAGGAACAAGATGATGAACTTAACACGTTTGTGTGTATTTCAGTATACACACATATACCTTTTTGCATTAGAGGTTTGTTGACGTCTCTGTAACTTCGTCCAGAAGCAGCAGTTCCTCTGATTTTCTCTCAGACATGTTTAATTATTATTGTAGAGTCCAGTCTTACACTCCTACATGACTTACAATTTTGGAGTAGATCCTGATTATCTTCTCCTCCTCCCATATAATGCACTTGGGTCATAGTCAATTAGCACTAGCAGGTCTGTCAGCAGGAACATCACGATCTCTGAAGGTGGTCTTGCTGTTCCTCTGCATGTTTTATTTTCTCCTAATTCCTGCAGATGTGAGCTGCTTGTGAATGTTAATTACTGAGATTTGGGCTGTACCCGTTGTTTCCAGGAGACTGACACAAACTGTGATTTGTTTCATCAGACGGACGAGAGCTCAGGCGTGGACATCTCAGGATACCAGCTAGACTGGGGACCTGATGAGGACTCTCTGGAACTGGTTTACAGCGGCACAGAAGCTTCCTGTGAAATCTCTGAGCTAGAGGCTGCAATGAGCTACTGCTGTAGGATACAGGTACTGAAGTACTGACATGGGGTACCGACACAGGTACTGAAGTACTGACACAGTTACTGAAGTACTGACACAGGTACTGAAATACTGACATGGTGTACTGACACAGGTACTGAAGTACTGACATGGTGTACTGACACAGGTACTGAAATACTGACATGGTGTACTGACACAGGTACTGAAATACTGACATGGTGTACTGACACAGGTACTGAAATATTGACATGGTGTACTGACACAGGTACTGAAATACTGACATGGTGTACTGACACAGGTACTGAAATATTGACATGGTGTACTGACACAGGTACTGAAGTACTGACATGGTGTACTGACACAGGTACTGAAATACTGACATGGTGTACTGACACAGGTACTGAAATACTGACATGGTGTACTGACACAGGTACTGAAGTACTGACATGGTGTACCGACACAGGTACTGAAATACTGACATGGTGTACTGACACAGGTACTGAAGTACTGACATGGTGTACTGACACAGGTACTGAAATACTGACATGGTGTACTGACACGTACTGAAATACTGACATGGTGTACTGACACGTACTGAAATACTGACATGGTGTACTGACACAGGTACTGAAATACTGACATGGTGTACTGACACGTACTGAAGTACTGACATGGTGTACTGACACAGGTACTGATGTACTGACTAATGTACCGACACAGTTACTGAATTACCGACACAGGCACTGACAGAGAACTTTTGCTAATCATTCAGATGAAAGATTTCACCTGGAGATCAATACAGATGTTATCAGTTGAATAAACACAGAGTTCAGAGTGAATATCAATTGTAGTTTTAACAAAAGCTTCTGTTCTTGTCACAGACACGACTAGTAAATTATTAAACTGACAATAAATCCTGATCACTCAGGCCACCAACCAGGCAGGGGCGGGGCCTTACAGTCAGCTGGCATGGTGTCGTACCCCAGCTTCTGCCCCCAGCGCCATCAGCAGCCTGTACATACAGGATGGGCTCCACTCAGCCCCGGACATGGAGCCGTTCTGTCCCTCCACCTGCCTGGCGCTTGCATGGGACGAGCCAAACTGCAACGGTCAGGAGATCACTGGCTACACCCTCACTGTTGGGGAGGAGCTAATCTCTGTGGGTGGGGCTACATGCACCATCATCAGGAATCTGCAGCCTGATACAGAGTACAGGTGAGTGGAGGAACCTAAATATATAAGACAACGCTAGTAAATTTAAAACACACACAGTGTGTAAGGGCTGTGGCAAGCGGACACGTGTAGGGTCATGTGCTGAATGACGGAAACAAAAATGCTTCTTAGCTCCTGGATTTCCAGCTGAAGGCCGACTTGCATCATGAAGCACTCAGGAAGTTGTTGGTCTGTGTGAGTTTAGTCTCCTCGTCTCCTGTGGACCACAGAATGAGCGTAGTATCTGATGATGTTGTCAGGACTCTGCCTGGACTTTGGCCATGTGCCTTTTGTTTATGTTTCATGTTCACGTGTCTGCCCCGCCCTTGTCTTTTCTGCCCCGCCTCTTTACACCTGTCCCTCATGTTTATTGATTATTTGTATTATTTAGTTGAGCCGCGTTGCATTGTGCAGCACGGAATCCTCTTGTCTTCATGTCTGCTGTTGCCCTTTGTCCTGTTTTGTGTTTTTTATTTATTAAATCCCGTTTCTGTTAAGCTGTCCTGCATTTGGGTCCGTTTTTATCCCGCCTTCGCTGACAGATGTTCTGCTACATGAGCAGCAGCTCTCACTCCAGTCTGGGATCTCAGTGGAACTCAAGTCTAATGAGTCTGTAATAAGAGTCTGATATTTCTTCTGTAAAATATTTAGGGTGTGAAAAGAGAAACACTGGAGTTATTTAGCAGGTTTAAGGTGTTTAAGGTGTTATTATAATGTTTCTAATAAAAGCTCATTCACAGGGATGGTGGAAATGAGCAAATTACTGAGGTGTGTGTGTGTGTGTGTGTGTGTGTAGTGTGCAGGTAAGGGCAGAGAATGCGGTCGGTGCAGGTCCATTTGGACCGAGTCTCCTGGTCAGAACCAGGCCACTGCCCCCGAACCCCCCGAGACTGGAGTGCGGCAGTGCTGGACCACAGAGTCTGAAACTTCGCTGGGGCGACAGCAGCAAGAGTCCAAACACTGACACAGACACCACCTACATCCTACAGATGGAGGACAGGAACCAGAGGTACACACACACACACACACACACACACACAAACACACAACATTAGTGTATTAGTGATGATGTTAGCTCTCTGTGATGCAAAATCCCCAAAATCAAGAAGCTGTACATTATCTACCTGAAAGTTGACAAATGGTTACCGTGACAACTGCATCATCATTATTCTGTGATGACATCACTACATGGAAGAAATGAGGCATTGTTCCCTTAACTGTGATTGACAGCTCATATCAGCTTTAAATCACGGCTGTAAAGTCTCGCCGATGAAAAGTTCAACTTTAATTAACAGCAGATAACGAGATAAATATAACAATGTTTTTAATTAGACAATTATTTTAATTTCATTATATCAATATATTTGAAAATGATTGTAATTTTAATACACAATTGATAAAAGGTAATGAAACACATTTAGTCTCACTTTGTCTCTCTCCCTCTCTGCTTTGAGTTGTAATTGTTTATTGAGTAATCGGAGGTTTTTTGCGTCAGATTTGTTCCGATCTACAGAGGACCGAGTCACACGTTTAAGGTTCAGCGTCTGAGTGAATCGAGTCGCTACAATTTCAGGATCCAGGCAGTGAGCGACGCAGGAGAAGGTCCTTTCTCTGAGATCTACTCCTTCTCCACCACCAAGTCTGTGCCTCCTACACTGAAAGGTACTCAGGAAGGTTATCTGTTTAACCTTTAGCAGATCTGTTTATAACACTTCATAACAAAATTATAACTTCAGTGTAAAAAGCTCTGACACAAAAAAAACATGCAGTTCACTGAAATACACAATAATTTGTGTTTATTAACACAGTGAATCTCCTCAGGTTTTAATTCCCTAATCAGTTTATAAAATCATTTATTCCCTCACAACTAGTGAGATAGAATAAAACTCTTTTTGGGTAAAATATGAGCTAAATTGTATTATGAATAAATAAAAATGAATATTTAAAATGAATTATGAATAAATAGATTATTATGGCACATAATATACAACCAGTTTGGGTGGAGATTGTGATTATTGGTGGCAGAAATTAAGGTGAAATTCACAGCTCCAATGGAAGGGTTTGTGGAAAATGTTGATATTTGCACAGTTTTTAAAACTAAAAACTTTAATATGGTATAAACTGTGTTTAAGTACTTTGTGTACTGGGGCTCAGATTAATAAGATCTGTTTATTTAAGTAGTTGGCTGAAGCAAATAGGACATGATAATTGGAGATGGAAATATTATCTGAATAAATAATGTTCAGTGAAACGAGGTCTTAAAAGCTCCTGATGTTTCTTTAATATATGATGCTTTTATTCATGAATTACAGTATGATAAATGTGGCCATTAACCTAAATGATGGACAGTGACCTGAATCCGTGTCCCTGCTCGAATCATTTGCATGTGAAAGTTAATTTGTCCAGATCTGAACGTAAATATGGCCACTGGCTTTGACCTCCTCATTATGTTCTCATGAATCAATGAACGGGTGAGTGTGTGAGTGAGTGTGTGAGTGAGTGTGTGAGTGAGTGTGAGAGTGAGTGTGTGAAGGAGTGATGTGTAAATGTGTAGTCAGTTTTGTGGAAAGACTTCAGCTCATAGGCTGAAATTCGTCTCAGTAATTTTACTTCTCTTCTCCTGCTGCATTCAGCCTTCTTTAGGTAAAAGGATCACTGCTGAAGGTTTTGACGTGTGTGTGTGTGTGTGTGTGTGTATGCTTTCTCTCTGCAGCTCCACGAGTTTCCCAGCTGGAGGGTAATGCGTGTGAGGTGAGCTGGGAGAACGTCCCGCCCATGAGAGGAGACCGAATCACTTACGTGCTCCAGGTTCTGGGAGGCAGAGAGTCGGAGTACAGACAGGTACTGAATCACTCTGAGCTCCATATTACTACCATCAGAGCAGACCAGTGTGTCTGAATACATCCCATTTAACATTTATAAACAGTTTATACTCAGTCTGACTCACAACTGATACTCACACACACCAACATCCACTACACACACTAATATAACGTTATTCTTCAGATGTGATGAATGTGTGATATTCAGTAGTGATTCTGTGGTGATGCTGAAACTCTGACGCAGTCTCGATCAGGTGAAAACTTAATTACACTGAATCATCAACCTGCTGGAACACAAAATAAAATGAAATTCAAGTGTACTGTCACCAAACGTGTTTATCAGGATGTGGGAATTTTTTATTATATTATATTATATTATATTATATTATATTTAATAAAATATAAAATATTGTAATGTAAAGTCTAATAATTTTCTTAAATCTATCACTTTTGTTTTTTTTGTTACGCAGAGATGTGATCACGTGTGAGGCCTGTTATCACGTGTGAGGCTAGTGTTCACGTGTGAGGTGTGTGATCACGTGCGAGGCCTGTTATCACGTGTGAGGCGTTTGTTCACTTTTCTCTGAAATTTTCACTAGTAAAAGATGGTGTTCAGGTTGTTGTTTCTTGTCTCATTTAGAAGATCCATTATCACTCATTAGGAGAAATCACACGTTCATGCAGCAGGGTCCAGAAACCCTGATTAGTCCCTCGCCTCCGAGCCAGAGAGGCAGAGAGGCAGAGAGGCAGATAGAATAAACACATTTTACTCATTTTCAGCTAAACACAAAAGTGAACAAAAGGGACAGAGGAAAAGGAAAGGAAGTAACTCAGGAATGTGACACACGAATGAAAGAAAGAACAAAAATATAGCCCTGTAAACTACAAACAGAGAAGTGTGTGTGTGTGTGTGTGTGTGTTTGTGTGTGTGTGTGTGTGTGTGTGTGTGTGTGTGTGAAATGGAACAGTAAATGGTGGTTGATTGCTGCTGCAGGATGATGTGTCACATCAGCCTCATGGGAGCTGAGTGTGATAACTAAAAAACACACCAAATATGTCTTTTTCCTACACTCACATACACACACATACATTACACACACACACACATACAAAGACACTCACAAACACACACACACACACTGCACACGCACACTTACATTTGTCGGGTTATTTTGTCTCCCTGTTTATGTTTCTCAGAAGCACACGTGTGTGTGCAGTGTGTGTGTGTACGTGTGTGTGTGTGTGTGTTTTAAATGATTTCTGTGAATTTGTGTTGTTGTTGTTGTTGTGATGTTGTTGCAGGACAAAGCCACTTTTCATTCTGATATATTTGACCATTTCGTGGCTCGAGCCACATGGCGTCCTGCAGTCTTAGAACATGAAGCTGTGTGTTCTGTGGAGCGTAAAGTCAAATCCAGTCAGTTCATCAGGACGACTTTTCCTCTCACCATCATGGAACATCTTCTTTATATAAATTAATGATTTGAGGGAACATGAAAGAGAGTGTTGAGCTCTAAAGGGTTCTTTAGTTTGTACCTGTAGCAAAAAGCCTTAAAGGTTCTAGAGTGCAGGCTTTCCCTTTTAGAGAAGGTTCTGTGTCGACAGTAGAACCCACCTCAGCTGTGTCATTAAATATTTAAAATACACAACAATAAAACACAAACTTCAAACCTATAACAGTGTCAGTGTTCTGACTTGTGACTGACTCACAGACACTGTTTGGATTCTTCTTTAATGTCTCAGCTCTGATTTGAAAAGATTGGAGTTTTGAGTCTTGAAAATAATCCACGCGGTCACTTGGTCGTGTAACGTGACCCGTTATCCCAAATCTGATCTTAGGAGCTTTTGTCCACTTTCCCAACACTGTAGTGATGCAGTTAAAAGTAGTTCCAGTTACTTTAGACTTTCCTGAAGGTTTTGTGGAATCCATACACCATCAGAGACTCATGACTCCTGAATCCTTCCCTCAGAACAAGTCGTTCTATCTCTAAAAGACTCGAACACGTTTCCAGCCTCACTTCTACACAGACTCATTTACCTGGAGACGTGACATCACGAGCTGACATCAGACTTTATTCTGTTCTCTCTTCTTTTCTAGTAAAAAGAGACGAGTTACAGTGGAGATGGAAGTGAAAAACACTGGATTTGTTTACACTGATGTTTAGTCTTTCTCACAGTGGACTAATGTTCTGTGTCCTCAGGTGTATAAGGGAGAGGACTCGGTCTTCCAGCTGTTCGGGCTGCAGTGGAACACGGACTACCGTCTGCGTGTGTTTGTGTGTAGACGCTGTGCAGACACCTCACAGGAGCTGTGTGGATCCTTCAGCCCATCCACTCACTTCTGCCCTCGTCGTGTCGTCTCATCTCTCAGCGTGGACACGGGATCCGTCGCATCGTCCTCTGCAAAAAAGCTCTCAGACGAGCAGTTCGCCAGCATCATCGTAGTGGGCGTGGCCTCACTCTCCATCTTCATCGCGTACCTGCTGCAGCTCCTCATCTAAGAACAGACATGAAAGCAGCTATCAGAAAAACCTTCTGTCTTTTTATATTCTCTTCCTGCCTTTTTTTGTCTGTTGCTTTTTATATGTTTAAACTTTGTTTCTTTGTTGCACAGATTTTTAAACTACAAACTTTACGTAAAGTGATAAATGAAAGTATTTTTTATATGTTTTCCAATTTTTTAAAAAAGAGAAAAGTTTCTAGATCAGAGCGTTTTTCCCCCTGAACAGTTTCATATAAAACCTTAAAATGACTTCATATTTTTATATTTTTTACAAAGTGTTGATGTGATACAGCTTTAACACAGCAGCCATGAGGACATTATTATTTTACAGTCATGTGCTAAATTAGTTAACTTTCATATCCACATTAAAGCAGTGGTTTTATTTACGTTCGCTTTTTAAACTGAAGCTTTTTTTTACTGTAAAGAGAGGAGTCGAGGTGACGGAGTACAGGTACAAGCGAGAGCCGTCGTATTTATTGCTCCCGTTAATATAAACGCTCTTTAGACTCATCAGTTACTGAGACTCGCTTTATTTGGAGTCAAAGATTTTCTCTCTGAATCTCTGCAGTCGTACAGAAGTGTGAAAGGGAAAGACGACATCTTTTTATTATTAATATTATGAATATAGTTATTATTAATATCGTTATTAGGTCCTTATTAACAGAAGCAGCCTCCTGTTGGCCAAAGACTTTATTTTTTATTCTCATTGGCGGTTTAACAGCAAACTGAAGTGTGAATGTTCGCAGCTCAGGGACTGAAGGGCCCCGATTTCTGACCAGTGAAAGCAGCAGTGAGAGATTTTCCTCCTGTGCACAAAGACCTTTTGTAAAAAAAAATCACATTTCAACCTTTTTGCTATTTCAGAGTTTCTTGGTAGCGTTTAACTTTAGCTGAAACTACGTTAATGCAGTACATGAAAAATGTTTACTAGCTCAATCAGACCTTAACCAAAGTTAGCGAGTCAGCTAGCAGGTGAGGTTTATTTATACTATATATTGCATACAGTACTTTATAATGCAAATCACAGTGCAATCTTTTGTTTATTTATTTCTTTAAAGAAAATCAAATGAACTGTCATATTCAATATTTTCCTCATGTAGCATGTCTTTTTATGGTTATGATGAATTTTTTTTTCAGATATAGAGCAATAATCTTTAACTATTAACCTGTTTATGTCCTCAGATATGTGTATTGTTCAGTCATACGCTGTTTTTACTCGAGTTTATTTCTGATTTAATTCATCAGATGCTGATTTCTGTTCTACAATCTACCAGTTTCTGATTTCACCTCTGATAAGCAAGTTAAAGCCAACGTTTATCCTAATATTCAGTAGAATATACACATGCATACACACACGTATGTAGGGAACATATATGTTTCTGTATGTATGAATGTAGTTATTTTCCTTTGCTCTCTCTGTCTCTCTTTAATATCAGTTCATTCTCCAGTTGTTATTACAGTCTTCTAACATTCCAGTTTGTTGTTTGTTGTTTTTTGAAGCGGTGCGACGTGACGCTGTGAGCTGAAGTCATAACGAGATGTAAAACTTGAAGTGGAAACACTTGAACACTTTTCATTTCAATCCCCAAAAAGATCCAAACCCGCAGGTTTTGTTATTGTTTTTTAAGAAATGAAAACCTTTCATGTTTTAAGGTGATTAATTTAAAGATTTTTTGAGATCATGATTAAAGTCCATCACAGACACAGTTGATGAGAATCATTCCACTCTGTCAGAAATATAATCATGTCACATTTATTGTTGTAAATTATAATCATAGCCATTATAAAAATCCTTACCATATCAGTTTAATGTATAGAGTTGAAGTAATACCCTTTGTATTTAAGATGATTATGTATCTGTAGCATATATGTAATATATTTATACACAATAAATTTTAAACATTTCTGAATATGAATTCTTGCCATGGCTTTGTCAAATTTTTAACACATGAAAAACCTCAGAACACAAACACGTTCACTGATGACTTTCTTTTAGACAAAATGACTTTGCTACTGAATTTTTTTTGTCATTCCTTTTTCAGCTCAAAGAAAAACACTAAATCTTACAAACTAACTTCATTAAAACAAATCACAGGTTTACAGCAACTATAAAGATGAAATTTGAGGAATATTTATTTTAAAATTGTTTATAAAGAGCAATAAACATTATAAAGTTCAATTTTTGATTTCCTTTATTGTCCTGCTTTCCAAACAGTTTATGGTTGGAACCTTTGCAGAAAAAGAAACAGGGTTCCACACGGAACCTTTCTTCACAAATATGCTAATGCTTTAAAGTCTCTAATGTGATGTCAGTGTCAAATCTAAGGTGCCAAGACTTTTGCACAGTGTTGTAGATCTACATGAGCTGAAGGTTTTCTGTTTGATGTATTTAAGCAGATCAGACATCTGAATGGTGTCTAATCAGGCAGCAGGATTGTGTTTCCCTGCTTTAGGGTACAATTAGCTGCAGCGCTTCATCTACAGTGCTCACTTTGACCTCCAGTAACTCACAAGGTTTAAGGCATTTTTGTGTAGACGATTTAAAACTAAATACATATAATAAAAATCACTGTATAAAAAACAAGTGCTGATGTGAAACCCTGTGGCTTTAATTAGCATCATCTCAGTCTGATGGGATAAATCTGCAGAGATCTGCTCTTCACTTCTATAGATGGATTATTAGCAGTTCAGGGTTTTGATGATGATGATGATGATGATGATGAGTTTCACTTGACTGGAATAATTATTACAGATATGAAATGTTGATTTTATGTTATCAGCTTCATCCTGAACCTCTCAGTGGTTTTAGACCACTATAAAAAGCTTGAAGGCTGAAAAGGGTTTGTGTATAAATCCTCTCGCCTCCTCTGGAACTTCTCAGCCCTCAAAGCTGAACCCACTCCTCCTCCATCATGTGGTTCCACTGGACTCGTTCCACACTGGACAGTTCTCCGAATTCAACACGGTCGACTTCGAGCGCTCTTGAGTGCATCTCACCCCGAAGAGTCTGCAGGCCATCATCCGGTACTTCTTGGACATGATGTTGTAGAGAATGGGGTTGATGGCTGCGTTGAAATAAAACATAACGAAGGAGACGAGGTTGCAGTACTCGCTGATTTGAGTAATTAGTGGAGAATTAGCTTCAGATGATTTGGAGAACAGATAGCGGCCCAAGTGGAATGGCAGCCAGCAGAGAACGAATGCAAAGACCACCACCGCTGTGAGCAGAACATGGAGAGGAAACATTAGAGGACTTGATAATAACCATGCATAACCACAAGAGCCTCAGATATTTCAGAATGTAACTGGACCAGTGTAAATGGATCTCTCACCTAACATCTTTACTGTCTGCGTGTTGTTTTTGTCTCGACTTGACACAGGTCCCACTGGGTTCTTCCTCCTCCTCCACAGAGTCCGGCTGATGAGGCTGTAGAGCACAGTGAGGCACAGCACAGGCAGGAAGAAGAACACACTGGAGATCCACACCATGACGGTGAGCAATCCGGACCGGATCGCATGCTCAGTCGCTTTGCACTCGTTGGTCGCATGTGGGTCGGTACCGTTCTCATGCTCAACACCCACCAGAGCAAAGATGGGTCCTGCACTGCACAGAGCCACGAGCCACAGCAGTAGGATGAGCGTCTTCACACGTCCACGGGTCACCAGCACTTTGGCCCGGAGCGGGAAGCAGATGGCCATGTAGCGCTCCACGCTCAGCGCCGTGATGCTCAGCACTGCTGAATAGGTGCAGCTCTCACTGATGAACTGGAAGAGCTTACACAGATGTTCACCAAGGTTCCAGGGCCGGTAGCGCCACACCCGATACAGGTC
This sequence comes from Tachysurus vachellii, assembly GCF_030014155.1. NCBI lineage: Eukaryota > Metazoa > Chordata > Actinopteri > Siluriformes > Bagridae > Tachysurus > Tachysurus vachellii. The sequence continues at coordinate 197,884 of NC_083484.1, forward strand.
CAACGGCATGCACAGGAAGATCAGGAGGTCCGACAGCGCCATGCTGCACAGGTACAGGTTAGTGGTGGTCCTCATGTCCTTGTACTTCAGCACCACCAGGATAGTCAGCAGGTTTCCGCTCATCCCAACCAGGAAAAGTAGCGAGCAGGTCACCGTTATCCCGGTTAACACTGGCACAGGATAGAGATGGACCGGGTATTCAAGCTCCAAGTCCAAATCTGTCTCTGTTGTGTTGTCCGGTGTTTCCACGACGCACAAACAGGTGGACGCGTTCGTCCAGTTTGTCATAATGATGCTCTTTTAAAAAGAAGTGTTCTGTTTCATCGACTTTCACAGCGTTGTAGCTCACAGAAGCTCGGGAACAAAATATCTAACAAAATGACACAACATCAAATAAAATAGAATAGAATTCAATCAGATTTATCTCCGAGCGCAAAGTCTCTCTCTCTCTCTCTCTCTCTCTCTCTCTCTCTCTCTCTCTCTCTCTCTCTCTCTCTACAGAAATACAGTTTATAATTAACGCTACATAGAAAATTGCGACATTCTTCCCATAAATACTTAAATACTTAAATACTTATACAAATACAAATTCATACACAAACACACAACACACGTCTGCACTGGGAGAGACTAAAGGCGCACTGCGCACAGAACAAACCACAGTGGAGCTCCGAGCGCGCGCACACACACACACGCACACGCACACACACGCACACGCACACACACACTCACACGCACGCACACACACACACACACACACACACAAAATACAAAAATTACAGAAACCCTTAGCTGCTATAGACAGAGCATTTAGTGAAAAATGTACTTTCTCTGAATCTATGCTCACTTTAATCATCTTCCTCCTCTTCCTCCTCCTCCTCCTCCTCCTCCTCTTTCTCCTCCACCTGAGCATCTTCCCTCCAGCAGCTCTGAGCTCCATCCTGAAGTGAGCATCACTAAGTAACACTCTCTTAAAAGGCTACGCCCTCTGGAGTGAGCACTCTGTAGGGGTCAGTGTGCACTTCTACATCATCACTCAAACACCAGAAGCAGAACATCTCTAAGGTTATGAAGGTCTGGACCGAGAGGTGACACACAACAAGACGGGTCTAGAAAAAGGTCTGATCCAAAAACAAATGCAGATTCAGAAGCCATCGCGTCTCTCTGTTCTGTAAACAATCAAATACTGAATTGGTTCTTCTCCTTCTCACAAACTGGGTGTAGAATCACTGCTATGAATTAAAACCGTCTGAAGAGATTTAAATAAAGAGCTCTGTAATTCCACTAGGGGGCGAAATACAGCAATAAACTAGGTTCCATAAATATAGCTTCATGGAAAAGAAAGGAATTTAAAAATTATTTTAGCAAGTTTACCACACGGGGGCGCCATAATTCACTAATTCACCTTAATCCCGCCTATTTACTGAGGCTCAGCGCTGATCCTCAGTGAAGTCACTGGCTGTGTGATAGTGAGCTCTCTGGATCATCTGGGTGGAGCTGAATGATGACATTTTTCTCGCACTGGGTGAAGATCAGGTATTTATTTGTCTCAGTAAAAGTGTTTTGTAACTGTTGCTTACATTAGTGCTGTGTGTGTGTGTGTGTGTGTGTGTGTGTGTGTGTGTGTGTGTGTGTGTGTGTGTGGTTGTATAAGGAAGATGTGCATAAAGGATCTTCAGCAGTAAACTCTTTGTGTAATCAGATCTAACTTTGTGAACCTGAACCCTGCTCACAGATCATTAAACACCAGGGTGTGGCCCAATACCAGGACTCAGAAGTCCTTTCTTCTGCCTTCTTCATCGCTTGCTGTTAAAGTTCACAAGTAAACAATAAGTAGAAATGAGGAGGAGATAAAAATCCAGTTACTGAGACACACAGGTCATACAGTCATAACCACTGAGACTCTGTGAAAAGGTTACAGATGCTCCTGCTAAATGTCTGAAACTAACCACTGCTGAGAACAACAACTTTTATACTGTATCCTACTACATAAACAAACAAACAAACAAACAAAATAAACAAACAATCTAAATAATATTAATAATAAATAATAAAAATAAATAAATAAATACAACATTTCTTTTTTTGGCAGTAGCCTAAACATATAATATTAATCC
>NC_083484.1:205000-215000 GCF_030014155.1 Tachysurus vachellii
ATTTATGATCAGAGCTGTGACTGAGGATCCACCCAGAAATTACACAGATTTAACATGTGATCTGCACATTCCTTACACAATGCTCATAGAAGGCTGTACACACACACACACACACACACACACACACACACACTCGCTGACCTCTGAGTCTTATGTGTTTTGTCTTCATTAGAAAATAAGGACAAAATGTCATTTTGTAGTGAGTGTTCACTTGTTAAAGGTCTCAGCTTTATAACTGTGGAGCTGCTGAGGTCACAGATCAGAAAGTGCTGGTTAATGCTCTGTACCAGAAGCTATGACAGTAGAACAGGTTTACATTAATGCTCTTGTTTCTATAGCAACAGCTCATTCACAGGGGCATGTACGGCGGATTACATTCACATAAACAGATTAAAAAAGCTTTCATAGCTCCCCTCTAACGGTGCTTGGTGATTTCAACCTCCCCTCTGACAAGCTTCAATCTTCTTCCCTCCCGACTCATTCACCCTGACGCTCAACAGCTACGTCCCCACACACAAAGGAGACAATGTCCTGGACCTGGTTTTCACCCGTCCTTCTCCTGCTACAGACGTGACTGCTACCCCACTACACGTCTCCGCTCATCACCTGGTATCCTTCACCATCACTCTCCCTATCCTACCTAAAACTACCTCTCACCCCCTCGCTCTTACCCGCTGCAACCTTCACTCTGTCTTCCCCTCCACACACACACCGTGAACACACACACACCGTGAACACACACACACCGTGAACACACACACACCGTGAACACACACACACCGTGAACACACACCCGGAGCAGTGGGCAGCCATTTATGCTGCGGCGCCCGGGGAGCAGTTGAAGGGGTTCGGTGCCTTGCTCAAGGGCACCTCAGTCGTGGTCAGCCTGAGACTCGAACCCACAACCTTAGGGTTAGGAGTCAGACTCTCTAACCATTAGGCCACGACTTCCTTCCTTATTTTTTTAATAAAAATGGTGCATGGTGGTTCATGCTGTTGTGACCACATGAGATGTTATAAATTAAACAGCGTGACATTTTCTTAAAATCACTGATGCTGAGTCACTTCAGAGGTCCATATGAATCATGACTCATTCTCCCTAAAGGACAATCAGTGTGTTTTACATCTGCAGTCTTCATTCCTGACAATTTGTCAAAATGCTTCTTTATGTGTTGGAACTGAGGGTTAAAGTCCATCATTAAATAGATATTAAAAATGGTGATCTTAGGAGCTTTTGTCCACTTTCCCAACACTGTAGTGATGCAGTTAAAAGTAGTTCCAGTTACTTTAGACTTTCCTGAAGGTTTTGTGGAATCCATACACCATCAGAGACTCATGACTCCTGAATCCTTCCCTCAGAACAAGTCGTTCTATCTCTAAAAGACTCGAACACGTTTATAAATATATAATCTATATTAAAGGTTTAATGAAGTTTAGGAGCAGATCTCAAGTTTGGAGTGAATAGATTCTCTGTTCTTATAATATTGTTAATAAATACTTTATTATGTGCCTGTAGTTCACTGGTAGTCGTGTTGTGATGGTGCAGACAGTGAAAAGCTCGTCATGTGTTTAACAGAGTGAGTGAACCATGATGTTTTAACCTCACTGCTCTAGTTGGGGTTAAATGCAGTTCATAAAACTCACCACAAGGAGGCAGAAACCTTCAGGAGTTACTGTCACATGCTGCCTAAATGCTCAGACTTCATGATTTCAGGAATGCAGTTGTTCCTGATCTCAGAGTTGGTGAGTCATTTCTGTGTCCTGGTGAATTGAGTGTCATCTTCACTGTCTGTGTTGTCAGGGATGTGTGATGGTCTCCACCTTTGTTGGCTTACTCGGACATTCTCCAGAACAAACCAGTAAAATTCTTTGTTAGCTGGAAGACCATAAAATAATAAAAGCATTGAGGGACATCGTGCTGCATTCCTCCTGTTAATACATCACCAGCACAAAGGTCTTGAGCAGATAACCGAGCTCTGTGTTCTGTACACACACTCATGTGATCAGAACCTGAACCTGGGTGGATCTGATCTTCATCTGGACACGATGGAGAAAACGGAGCACACAGGAAGTGAATATTTGGACTAAAGAGTTTTTATGTTAATTTCCTGATGTTTTAAATCTAAAGTAACGCCAAGACAATTCTTAATGATCAATAAAATGGAAAATTGTTTGGTACGACTAAATGTTAAAGGTTTCTTGGCCAATATATCACAGTATAAATCGTAAATAAGGGCTTAAGTATATTTATTATATTTATTTATTACATTATTGAAACGCTTTCATCTTTAAGATTCTTGTCTTATTTCAAGAGAAAACTGCAATTTAAAGATGTTTTTTTTTTTGCTTTAAATTCAACTCATGAACTAGCAGAATAACTTCTGTAGTGAAATTCCAGTCCTCCTTCCTGAACCTCTAATTGGCTGAAAAACATGAGTGACAGGAAGGACAGCTCATTGTCTCCGCCCCCTCAGCCATGTGACTGTGTCTCAGCCCCCAGTGTCGCCTCCCACTGAGCTCCAGTACAGAAGCTGGGTATCTTTCTCAGTGTGTGTGTTAGTTATATAAGGCTCTGTATAAGGATTTATTTTGTTCTTTCTGACTGGAGAGGGAAAACACACACACACACACACACACACACACACACTCACACTCACACACACACACACACACACACACAATGGAGGTTTCTGTGCTGGTGCCAGAGCAGGTCAGTGAACGTTTCTTCATTTCAGCTCAGTGTCACATCTCACACACACCCAAACACTGTCTACTGGATTACAACTTTGCTTCGATATGTTTGGAAATATTCATGTGTGTGTAAGTGTGTGTGTGTGTTTGTGTGTGTGTGTTACTACTTTACTTACTGTGTGCATTCATGACTATGAACAGAATGTCATTTTCTTTTTGTGCAACTGAAGATATGCAGTGAGAATGAGATGGTTTCTCCTAACCACTGTGTGTGTGTGTGTGTGTGTGTTTTATCAGTGTGGGTGTGTATGATTCATTGCATTGTATGTCTAATGTACTGAATATTAGATCATATGTGACACATGCGTCTGCATGAGCGAGTGAAAAGAATCTGTTCTGCTCTGTGTTCTAATGTCCAGGTAACAACTTGTTCTGTGTTCTATTGATTTTAAACCTGTTTTACATTAAAACTCTGAAGATGAAAAAAGATGAAAGAGAAATAAGCTTTAGAGAGGGGCAGCTGTGAGGGTGTGTGTGAGGGTGTGTGTGAGGGTGTGTGTGTGAGGGTGTGTGTGTGAGGGTGTGTGTGTGAGGGTGTGTGTGTGAGGGTGTGTGTGTGAGGGTGTGTGTGTGTGAGGGGGTGTGTGTGAGGGGGTGTGTGTGAGGGGGTGTGTGTGAGGGGGTGTGTGTGAGGGGGTGTGTGTGAGGGGGTGTGTGTGAGGGGGTGTGTGTGAGGGGGTGTGTGTGAGCGTGTGGGCGTGTGTGAGCGTGTGGGCGTGTGTGAGCGTGTGTGGGCGTGTGGGCGTGTGTGGGTGTGTGGGTGGGTGTGTGGGCGTGTGAGCGTGGGTGTGTGAGGGTGTGGGTGTGTGTGAGGGTGTGTGTGTGTGAGGGTGTGGGTGTGTGTGAGGGTGTGTGTGTGTGTGTGAGCGTGTGCGTGTGTGTGAGGGCCTGTGTGTGTGTGTGTGAGGGCGGATGTGGGTGTGTGAGGGTGTGTGTGTGTGAGGGTGTGTGTGGGTGTGTGTGTGTGTGTGAGGGCGGGTGTGAGGGTGTGTGAGGGTGTGTGGGTGTGTGAGGGTGTGTGTGTGTGAGGGTGTGTGTGTGTGAGGGTGTGTGTGTGTGTGGGTGTATGTGTGTGTGTGTGTGTGTGTGTGTGTGTGTGAGGGCGGGTGTGTGTGGGTGTGTGTGTGGGTGTGTGTGTGAGGGTGTGTGTGTGTGAGGGCGGGTGTGAGGGTGTGTGGGTGTGTGAGGGTGTGTGTGTGTGAGGGGGTGTGTGTGTGTGAGGGTGTGTGTGTGTGTGAGGGTGTGTGTGTGTGTGAGGGTGTGTGTGTGTGAGGGTGTGTGTGTGTGAGGGTGTGTGTGTGTGTGTGTGGGTGTATGTGTGTGTGTGTGTGTGTGTGTGTGTGAGGGCGGGTGTGAGGGTGTGTGGGTGTGTGAGGGTGTGTGTGTGTGAGGGTGTGTGTGTGTGTGTGTGTGTGTGTGTAATCTTATATATAAGTGAATGTTCTACTATAAGTGCTGTATTCTCCCACTGATCTTACTTCAGTCTGATATGAAGAAGGCAGCAGTGTGATGTGATGTAATGAAGCATTATAACAGGTCGTGATATGATTGTGATCCCTTCGTCCTGTCACGACTCACCTCACTGTTCACTTTACAGTAAACTGTCATTTAGTTTTATCTGTAAATTCATAAACATCAGGATTGTTCAGTCGTTATCAGATTTGTGATTAGAGCTGAACGAAGACGTGATTGTAAATCTTTACTCCTGTAACTCTCAGTCCACAGTTAAGACCTCTCTTAAGGCTTCATACAGGCTTCATACAGGCTTCATACCTACATCATTCACATTTCATACAGGCTTTATACACACTTCATACACTCTTCATACAGGCTTCATACACATTTCATGCACACTTCATAACGCACTGGGGTGAGCTGAGCTGAGGTGGGGTGAGCTGAGCTGAGGTGGGGGTGAGGTGGGCTGAGGTGGGGGTGAGGTGGGGTGAGGTGGGGTGAGGTGGGGGTGAGGTGGGGTGAGGTGGGGTGGGGTGAGCTGAGGTGGGGTGAGCTGGGGTGGGGTGGGGTGGGGTGAGCTGAGGCACTGACCCTCAGGAACCTTTTTTATGTTTCTGATTTAAGTGATGAGGAAACAGCAGCATTTTCCACCTGTTTTTATGCAAATATTCATCTTTTTTGTAATCCAAATGCAAATGAAGAGAATAAACCAGTTCTAAAGTGGAGCTTTAATAGACAATGATGTGTGTGTGTGTGTGATGTATGGTGGATATGTCTATATGTGGTGTGTGTGTGTGTGTGTGTGTGTGTGTGTGATGTATGGTGGATATGTCTATATGTGGTGTGTGTGTGTGATGTATGGTGGATATGTCTATATGTGGTGTGTGTGTGTGTGTGTGTTTCAGTCTATAAAACTCTGGTTCCCTCAGGAGCAGTAAACCATGAGGTTCTTCACTCAGCTCTGTTTGTGGTGTTTGTAGGCGTATCATTAATACTCAGTCAGAGCAGCTCTACATGATGATGGAGGCATCTTCATCCTGCAGAGCAGCTCTACATGATGATGGAGGGATCTTCATCCTGCTCTTGTCAAAGCTCCTTAACTTCAGCACAGAGTTCTGTGAATAGAGCCACTGGTCTGACGTCTAACTGTGTCACAGTGTGTGGTGTGTTAGTGTTTATCCACTAAATAAACAAAATGCCAACATATTTGTGTAAAATTTCCATACAGATATGTTTCTGTCTCTTCCTTGTAAAGACACTGTGGAGGAAGAGGAAATGTTTGTCTCCATCCGAGGTGCTGGAGTTTGTGCAAATGTTAGTATTTTGTCTGAAACGTGTGATTTATGTTACAGGACTGTGGTGTAAATACACGACTGTGGTGTAAATACACGACTGTGGTGTAAATACACGACTGTGGTGTAAATACACGACTGTGGTGTAAATACACGACTGTGGTGTAAATACACGACTGTGGTGTAAATACACACAGGTTTGTAAATTATATCAGAGCTGCTTTATTAAAACTGTTTAATGGCTTGATAACGTTTTTTTTTTTTTTAAGGCTGATTTCTGATTATTCTTCATGTAGAAATGTTAGACGTTATATACGGCCGTGTTTTTACAGCAGCTGACTTAGTGCTTAAAAACTGCTGAAACCCTTCAGGATGTTCATGTGAGCTTTATTACAACCAACACACTGATAGAAAGAAGGAAATAAAATGAATAAAAATCTGCTGATTTTAGTTGCTGGTGAAACTGAACATGTTCAATTTGATCTTATTATAAATGACATTTTACTCATGAGCCAAATCTCTAAGATCATCAACTTATTTAATACAGTAGAGTTTTGAGTAGAAAAGTGTAAAGACAATGACTGAGTGAGTGTGAGAGCGTGAGTGTGAGAACGTGAGTGTGAGAGCGTGAGTGTGAGAGAGTGTGAGTGAGTGAGAGTCAGTGTGAGTGTGAGTGAGTGTGAGTCAGTGTGAGAGCGTGAGTGTGAGAGCGTGAGTGTGAGAGCGTGAGTGAGAGCGTGAGTGAGAGCGTGAGTGTGAGAGAGTGTGAGTGAGTGAGAGTCAGTGTGAGTGTGAGTGAGTGTGAGTCAGTGTGAGAGCGTGAGTGTGAGAGCGTGAGTGTGAGAGCGTGAGTGTGAGAGCGTGAGTGAGAGCGTGAGTGAGAGCGTGAGTGAGAGCGTGAGTGAGAGCGTGAGTGTGAGAGCGTGAGTGTGAGAGCGTGTGAGTGAGTGAGAGTGTGAGAGTGAGTGTGAGAGAGTGTGTGTGAGAGAGTGAGTGTGAGTGTGTGTGTGAGTGTGTGTGAGAGTGAGTGTGAGAGTGAGTGTGTGAGAGAGTGAGTGTGTGTGAGAGTGAGTGTGCGAGAGTGAGTGTGAGTGAGTGTGAGTGAGTGAGTGAGTGAGTGTGAGTGAGTGTGAGTGAGTGTGAGTGAGTGTGAGTGAGTGTGAGTGAGTGTGAGTGAGTGAGTGAGTGTGAGTGAGTGAGTGTGAGTGAGTGTGAGTGAGTGTGAGTGAGTGAGTGAGTGTGAGTGAGTGAGTGAGTGTGAGTGTGTGAGTGTGTGAGTGAGTGTGAGTGAGTGAGTGTGAGTGAGTGAGTGTGATGAAGGAATCAGTGACAAGAAACTTTATAGCAAACAGCAGCTGATTTTAGTCCCGTGGACATTCCTCAGGTTTGTTGTCATGGTAACTTAACGTTCATCGCAGTAAAGACGCCCACTGCAGAGCTGGAAGATCTGCTCATCTTCAGTCTCCACTGAATCTTCCTGAAGTGACCGAGTCAGAGTCCGAGGAAGTGATGAAGATGAAGTAGAACAAAGTGTCAGTAAATACATGAAGCTTATTTATGACGTCTAAACCTGCAGAGAATTTAGCACATGATGAAGATGCTTGACTTCAGCCATTAGACCTTAATTTGCTGCTCTTTATCAGCTCTTGTGCAAATAACAGCTGAGGTGTTCAAACTGTTTTAGATGTTCAGGGTCTGTGGGGTGTTGAGTCCAGAGTTCTGTCTGAAGCCCTCAGCCCACACCCTTCATCTTCTCCTTCTTCTCCTTCTTCTTCTCCTTCTTCTTCTTCTTCTTCTTCTTCTTCTTCTCCTTCTTCTTCTTTGCCTTCTTCTTCTCCTCCTCCTTCTTCTTCTTCTTCTTCTTCTTCTTCTTCTTTGCCTTCTTCTTCTTCTTCTTCCTCTTCTTCTTCCACATTCAATAGCAGAATGTTCTAGACTCTTAAGGAGAAGTGTTTTGTACACCCTGAGGAGGAACTATCTGGTCTTCTAGTAAAAAGGAAGTTTCAGGCTTTACAGACTTTGGTGTTGCTGCATGTGTGAACATGACTGTAAAAGTGAAAGATCATGAATATTGTCATGAAGAACAGTTAAACTGTGTGAAGCTTCATGCGAATAAAAGTAAGAACCAGCAGGAGCCACAACTCACGAGTGAAAGTTGTCTTATCAAATCAAATTTTATTTGTCACACACACACACACACACTCACACACACACACACACACACACACACACACACACACACACGTACAGAGTAACGACATGCAGTGAAACGCTTTTTACGTCTGTCCGGTATTCAAGCATAAAAAGATAGATGTGTATAGTAGATATTGGCAGTACAAATTAAAAAGATTTAGTGATTGTCCTTAAAGTGTCCATGTGCAGTCTGGTGTGGTGTAAAGTGTATAAAGTCCAGTGTTAGTGTCATAGTGCAAAAAAAGTTGTGCAGAAAAACGTGAGGATGCAGGAAGGAGGTCCAGTACTAGATTCTGGGTCCAGTACTAGATTCTGGGTCCAGTACTAGATTCTGGGTCCAGTACTAGATTCTGGGTTCAGTACTAGATCCTTCTGTCACTGTGTATAAAATAAATAATGGACAGATTTGATCTGTTAGTGTTTAGTGAGGACCACGTTAGCGGTTGAGAAACAGCGGTTCTGAAATAAAAAGCTAATCATCAGAACATTCAGAACATTCGCTCCTGATCTCAGTGGAGTTTAAGAGCCACAGTCTCGAGTGATGTCTCATCATCAGGACCATGTTATAGTTTGTTGTTAACACTGCAGTCTGACGTTAAACCATCAAGTCTAGTGAGAATCTGTCAAAGTTCAGTGCGTTTTTTCTTGAAATAAAGATGCTGCAGTTTTTCACACAGTGTGTTTGTGGAAACTGTAAATATTCTGCAACAGCAAAAATGTAGAAGTTGTGCTACACATCTTTAGTGCGTTCAGACTGTGGGCTCCTTTTAGTTTAGAGTTAATGTGTTAAGTGACTGTTAGCAGGTTAAATATTATATACAGTATGTTTATTATTGTCATTATTACAGTGTAATAAAGTGTAGATTATTTAACCAGAAAAACTCAGAAAAACTCCATTATACAGGTTTATAACTCAGAAAGCTTTCAAGCTACATGTACAGTAGTGTATCTGCACCAAACTCGGCCAAAACAAAACAAGCAAAATCAAACTTTACCATAAAATGGACATGTGACATATCAACACACTCAGGACAATGAGGGGGTGTGTTATGGTAAAGTAATCCAGAGTGTGTGATGTGAACAAAAAAGATTAAAAAGAGTGTGTGAGGTTTTTGTTTTTTCCACACACACTGAACCCATTTTATGCCCGAGGTTTATATCTGACAGACTTGAAGATAGGATCGAGCTGGATAAGAAATCAGAAATGTTCTCTGAAAAATTAAAACATTCAGCTTTTAAAAAAAAATTAGTTATTAAAACATCACAGAAACATGATCTTTATTCTGATCTCAGACATGTTGTAGACCAGGTAGACAAGTTCAGGGCAGTGACATCATCATGTACTCAGGATGGGGCTTATTCTCCTCCATCTCTCTCCACATTCAGTGTCGTTTCTGTGTTTTCTCACTGAGAGACTCAGTGTATCAGTAATGACCTCACAAAGTCTTAGAAACAAACATTACGACTGTTTTAGCCCAAAGATAACACTTTACTATTAGGTTCACAAATAATGCTATTATTTATAATTAATAAACACTTTAATATTTAACTCACAGTGAAATGACTAATTATGAGCTTTAACAGATTAAATATTTTTTTGCATTATAAAGAGTGTGTGTGTGTGTGGTGTGTGTGTGTGCGTGGTGTGTGTGCGCATGGTGTGTGTGTGTGCGCGCGCGCGCGTGTGTGTGTGTGTGTGCGCGTGTGGTGTGCGTGTGGTGTGCGTGTGTGTGCGCGTGTGCGCATGTGGTGTGTGTGTGCGCGTGTGTGTGCGCGTGTGTGTGCGCGTGTGTGTGCGCGTGTGGTGTGTGTGTGGTGTGTGTGTGGTGTGTGTGTGGTGTGTGTGTGGTGTGTGTGTGTGTGTGTGTGTGTGTGTGTGTGTGTGTGAGGAGAGAGCAGGTTCAGTCTGATCTTCATGCTGTGATGATGTTTGATGGTTGCAGTGCTCTGGCCCGGAGGTTGAGTGTTAGTCATGACGCAGCAGGACGTCCCCACAGCCAGCACACTGCACCTGGTGGCCTCAGACATGACCGACATCATAGAGAACCTGGACACACGTGAGCTGGACATTGGAGATGGAGAGGACATGTTTGATGGTCCAGGAGAGAACAGTGCAGGTGAGAGAGGAAAAAACAAGCCTCTGATCAGGACAGTCAGTGTTATTGTACATTTACACATGAGGTTAATCCAGTTCACAGATCTGGAGTTTTCTTTCATATTAATTCAGCATTATTAAGGTTTCTGCTGATTTGTTGTTGTTGTAGAATCTCGAGTGTTGTTTTCTCTGATCTACAAGACGATGGGATTTA
>NC_083484.1:220000-250000 GCF_030014155.1 Tachysurus vachellii
TTGTCGTTTTTATTTAACCCTGATGATGTGAGTGTTTGGTGTGTTACAGGTATGTGAACGGTAAAACCTACATGGAGGATGTAGCTACTGCACTGGAGGAAGCTGAGGAGGAGATCTTCATCACAGACTGGTGGTATGTGTGAACGAAAGATGATAAAATCTCCATGATTTAAAACATTACAGTGATAAAATTACAAACACAAACATCTCCTAACATTTCAACTGAGACAAGAAGATGAGGAGGAGATAGTGTTTGTGTGTAGAATAGAGCAGAAAACATCATGCAGGACACACACACACACACACACACACACACACACACACACACACACAGGTAAGAACACTGAGCAGATCCTCTTTCAGTAAGAAGTCAGGTTTACAGAAGTCAATAAAATCCTCCACTCTGTGTTTCTGCAGATAATCAACCAATAAAGACTCATTTTTAAATTTAATACACTGTTGTTTTTATATAAAACTCCATTAGTTTATTTTACAGTGAACGTCTCTGTACGGTTTTCTGTACTGACCTTATTTCATGATCCTGTGTTCCATGAAATGAAGTTTTAATAAATAAACCCGAACGTCCAGATTTGTGTTTTATTTTTGAGACGTCGTGTTGTTTCTGATCTCACGGTGTGATGTTTTCAGGCTGAGTCCGGAGATTTTCCTCAAAAGGCCAGTGGTGGAAGGAAACCGCTGGCGTCTGGACTGCATTCTGAAACGCAAAGCCGTGAGTTTGTCTGTGTATCGAATCCGTGACGTCTGTGTGATCACGTCAGGGTTTAACTTAAGGTGACTGTCTGCTTTCTGCTTTACAGCAAAAAGGAGTTAGAATATTTGTTATGCTCTACAAAGAAGTGGAACTTGCTCTTGGGATCAACAGTGAATACAGCAAGAGGACGCTGCTGCAGCTTCACCCCAACATCAAGGTAAGCTCAGGATGAGGAGAGGAGAAATGGAGCGAGGGATAAAAACAGAATACAGGAGTGTGATAGTTCTTTTTTTTTTTCTCCAGGTGATGCGACATCCTGACCACGTTTCCTCCTCCGTCTATCTCTGGGCTCATCATGAGAAGATTGTGGTGATCGACCAATCAGTGGCCTTCGTGGGCGGGATCGATCTGGCGTACGGACGCTGGGACGATCGAGAACATCGACTAACAGATGTGGGGAGCGTGACGAGAACCCTGAACACATCTGCAGAGGTGAACGAGCTGTTTCTTAAACGTCTGTAAGCTTTCTGTAAAAACAGGTTTATTTATGGAAGGAGTCTCCAGTGTGAGCTCTGTGTACCTGTCAGAGGTGAAGCTGGAAGTTCTCCACATCTTCAGGACAGAGGAGTTTACACTTCTTTACAGTTTCTCAGTAATGAACTGAGATTATTTCAGAGAATAAAGTGAGGCTTCTGAGGGAGCGAGTGTTTACAGCTCAGTAAACTTTCCTGTTTCCTCAAGATTAAATGTAACGATGTGTGGTGGCCGAATTTCCTCTTACTGCTCCACACACAGTGGTTTATCGCTGACTGACCCAAACCTTGTGTGTGTTTCAGAACGTAACTGAAGCGTCTCCCTCTAACGGTCCAGTTCAGAGAAACGGTAAAAACTCCAGCAGGGATCCGGAAGATCAGCCCAAACTCAAAGGTTACGGGAAAACCAGGAAGAGTCGCTTCAGCATCAAGAAACGGCTGCAGAGACACGGACTCTCGCACGCCGACAGCGTGAGCAGCGGCGAGAGCTCTGAGGAGAGTGAGTTCACTAATAATCCTAATAAATTCATCATCAGGTCCCACAGAGGGACACGTCACAGTATGGACAGGGATGAGCTTCTGATGAAGCTGAAGGATGTGGAGATCATAACACATGGGAGCTTTGAGGAACCTGCTCGTCCTGTGTCCAGTCTGAGAGAGTCGGAAACTGTTAGTTCACCAGCAGCAGTGTTTACATTTGAAATATTTTTATTTATTTAATTTACTTTATTCTTTATGTTCTACATTTGCTGTATTATCGAGATGCTACTGATCCTGACTGGAACTGAAAATGTTAAATATTAAGAGCATTAATTACGTTTTAATAATTAATTATTTTATACATTCAGAACTTTATAGTTAATAATGTTTACAGTTAAGGAAAAGTAATATCTGGTGGATCGACACGGACAACGCAGATGTCAGTGTCAGTGTTGGTGGGAGTTCTTTTACATGGCTGATTTTTTCCACAGGTTTCTCTAACAGTATTTGCAGCAAACAGAATTTAATTCCACTGAAGTGGATGGAGTTAAAAGTTCACATTCCCTCGTGTCTATGTCAGGCTGGTGAGTGACGCTCGCTCACTGAAGATCTCCAGTGTTTCCTCTTGAGTGTTTCCTCCTGTATGATTTGTGTTTGTTGCACTCAGAAGCTCAGATCTTCTCTGGTGGCTCTGAACACTGTGTGAAGTGTGGCTTGTGAAAGTGTTGGAGCTTCAATCCAGAGGTTTTCAAAACTTGAGTCTATGCTAAAAGTTGGTACTTCGGTTCTTGTTCTCCATTATTTTGCTCCTCACTGTTGGAATGTTTCTTCATGGGTTATTTTTAGCTTCCTAAAAAAAATCCTGTCTTGTAGAGATTGGTTAACTGATGAACCCATGAATCTTTTTTGAGAGTGTGTAAGGGTGTGAAAACTTTTTCACTCGACTGAACCATGAACCCAGGGATGTGTGAGTCCTCCAGTGGCAGGACTAGGAGGTGTGTGTTCACTGTCCTAGATCTGTGTCATGTTCTAGCACAGAGACAGTGAGTGAGAACCGCATGATGATGTTCCACTAGGTTCTGTGTGAATGGAATTTCCTGAAGATCTCATGAGCTCCTGTTTCCTCTGTGTCTGATGTCGTTTGCTGTATTTTTGTTTTATTTCTCAGACTCAGACTTGGCTCAGGATCTGCAGGCCGACGTGATCGGGCTGATGGGGAACACACGTTTCTGGCACGGTAAAGATTACTGCAACTTTGTGCACAAGGACTGGATCCAGCTGGACAAACCGTTCGATGGTAAATTTTCATGATCACTCGGATTGTTTGATTTTGTATTAGACAGAAATGATCTGTTACTGATTGTGTGTGTTCTTGTTAATGCACAACTTTTTCAGATTTCATCGACAGACACATCACTCCCAGAATGCCGTGGCACGACATCGCCTCTGTGGTTCACGGGAAAGCAGCGAGAGACGTCGCACGGCACTTTATTCAGCGCTGGAATTTTACCAAGGTGATAAAATCATCACAGTGTGTGTGTGTGTTTGTGTGTGTTCACTGTTTCCTAGCCGTTAGAGGCTACATTAAGGCTGATCTCAGGTCAGATTACAGACACTCAAAGCAGCCTTCAGCCTTCACTAATCCAAAAAACAGTGGGTATGAGAATGATTTGTGTTAGATGAAAGGGAACTTATTATTAACTCCTGAAGGGTGCCAATAATTCTGGACGTGATCATATCTGTGGTAATTATGCACATGTGACTTAAACATGACACAGAAACAGAGTTTTTGAAACTGACACTGAATTAAAGACTGTGTGTGACCTTTTTGTGTGTAGACTGTCAAGTCGAAGTATCGGTCTCTCTCGTACCCGTACCTTCTCCCCAAATCCCACACCACGGCCAGTGAGATCAAGTATAAGGTCCCAGGCTGCGTTCACGCTAAAGTTCAGGTAACACTGATGATGTAATCACTGAGCGCTACATGTTCGTACAGTAAGATGGTGAGTAAATTTGCTCCTCCCTCCCTGTGTCAGGTCTTACGCTCTGCGTCTGATTGGTCCGCTGGTATAAAGTACCACGAAGAGTCCATCCACAACGCCTACGTCCATGTGATCGAGAACAGCAAACACTACATCTACATCGAGGTGAGCTCAGTCTCCACATCACCAGGACACACTGTCCGCTTTTATCCCTTTGTTACTAATCAGCTGATCGTCTCTCCTTCAGAACCAGTTCTTTATAAGCTGCGCGGATAACAAACTCGTCTACAATAAGATCGGAGACGCCATTGCACAGAGGATCATCAAAGCCTACAGGTGAGCTGAACAGTGTGTGTGTGTGTGTGTGTGTGTGTGTACTGTGTGTGTGTGTACTGTGTGTGTGTGTACTGTGTGTGTGTGTACTGTGTGTGTGTGTACTGTATGTGTGTGTGTGTGTACTGTATGTGTGTGTACTGTATGTGTGTGTGTACTGTATGTGTGTGTACTGTATGTGTGTGTGTGTGTGTGTGTGTGTGTATGTGTGTGTGTGTGTGTGTGTGTGTGTGTGTGTGTGTGTGTGTGTGTGTATGTGTACTGTATGTGTGTGTATGTGTACTGTATGTGTGTGTACTGTATGTGTACTGTGTGTGTGGATGTGTGTGTGTGTACTGTGTGTGTGGATGTGTATGTGTGTGTGTGTGTGTGTGTACTGTGTGTGTGTACTGTGTGTGTGTGTACTGTGTGTGTGTGTGTACTGTATGTGTGTGTACTGTATGTGTGTGTGTGTGTGTGTGTGTGTGTGTGTGTGTGTGTGTGTGTGTGTGTGTGTACTGTGTGTGTGTGTGTGTGTGTGTGTGTGTGTGTGTACTGTATGTGTGTGTACTGTATGTGTGTGTACTGTATGTGTGTGTACTGTGTGTGTGTATGTGTGTATGTGTGTGTGTGTGTGTATGTGTGTGTGTGTATATGTGTGTGTGTGTGTGTGTGTATGTGTGTGTATGTGTGTGTGTGTGTTTAACTGGTCTGAATAAAACATCAGAGAACTTTTGTTAAAGTCGTATGGATAAAATATGTCTCTTCCTCGTGCTGTGTGTTTAACCCACAGGGAAGGAACGAGGTACCGTGTGTATGTCATTACTCCTTTGTTACCTGGATTTGAGGGAGACATTAACACTGGAGGAGGAAGTGCCATCCAGGCCATCATGCACTTCAACTACAGGTAACACGTGCTGTGTATAGTGTGTATAGTGTTCAGAGATTTGTGTTGTTGTTTTTCTCACTCGTCCTGCACTGTTCTTGGTGTTGATGTTTTTAGAACGATGATCAGAGGAGATCACTCCATCGTGTCCCAGCTGAAGAAAGAGAGTAAGTGTTGAATGTTTGTGTTGATTTGTGAGTTTTTTTTCACACTCACTTGCACAGACACTTTAATAAAGTGATTATTTCTGATGTAAACTGTCAGTAACTGAGTTGGTCTCCATGTGAACATGGATCAGAATTGTAAAGCAGTGAAAGGAGAAGTTCCTCTTATGAAAGCTGTGGTGTTGATGCTGAAACCCAACCGTCCACTTGTTCATCACTAACACGTGTGTGAGCGATTTCTGCAGTGTGACTTTCATTAAATCTCATTGTTACTAATGGACTCTCACTGAGGTCTGTTTAGTCCTACAGTGACACCTGGTGGCTGTTTACACTGCAGCTTCTCTGAGAATTGTGTGTATGACAGGGCGAAGTGTGTGTGTGTGTGTGTGTGTGTGTGTGTGTTTCTGATTGTGACCTCTCCACAGCTCAGTCTCTGTGGTGTTTAGCTGAATTCTCTCCTCACCTTCTGAACTCACTTAAACACTAGAACACTGATATTGGGAAATAAATGTACAGCCTTATTTCCTGTTGAGGAGTTTCTTCACTTCCTGTTCTCTCTGCATCAGTTACATCATGAGTGAGATCTCCATCAGTAATATTTCAGCCTTGCATTTATTAACATTATTAACATTTTTGTCAGAATCTGAGATGAATAATAAAAATCTAAAGCAGAACCAAAGGCCACGACCTCGACCTGACTCTTCTTTGGAAAAAAAAATCTTTAGATAAACTTTGAACATGCTTATGTGGCTCATTTTCATCTCTCTCTCTCTCTCCCCCCCCTCCCTCTCCCCCTCTCTCTCTATCTCCCCCCTCTCTCTCTGTCTCTCTCTCCCCCCTCTCCCTCCCTCTCCCCCCCTCTCTCCCTCTCTCCCCCCCCTCTCTCCCTCTCTCCCTCTCTCCCTCTCTCTCCCTCTCTCTCCCTCCCTCTCCCTCTCTCTCTCTCTCTATCTCTCCAGTGGGGGATCAGTGGATGAACTACATCTCGTTCGGAGGATTGAGGACTCACGCTGAACTGGAAGGGAAGCTGGTGACGGAGTTGATCTACGTCCACAGTAAAATGCTAATCGCAGACGACAACACGGTGATCATCGGTGAGTGAGATGCACGTCTCATTCATAGTGACTTCTGTTTTACTGTATTTTTATTAAATGATAGTGTGCAGTGTGCCGTGTTTAAAGCCCTGAGCGTGAGCAGGATCAGTGACTCAGCTGCTCCTCCTGCTGATTTATTACAGCTGACAAATCCACCTGCTTCAGTACCGTTATATAATATTATAATATTATTATACCACAGTTTAAATCATTAAAATGAAAAGTCTGTTGTTGACAGTCTATACAGCGAGATCTGATAATAAAGAGCAAAGAAACATGTCCTCAAATATCAGTTTGGGTTATTAAGCAAATATTTCCGTCAGTCTGATCGTTTTAATACAATTAGCTCCTGGTGTCTGTCCTCAGGTTCGGCGAACATTAATGACCGCAGTATGCTGGGGAAGAGAGACAGTGAAGTGGCTGTTGTTTTCCAGGACACAGAGACTGAGACATCTGTCATGGATGGACAGGAATATCAGGCAGGACGTTTTGGACTCCAACTCCGTCTGGAGTGTTTTAGGTGACTGTGATTATTTTTGTGGAGACCAGGAATGAGAGCTGTAGAACATCTGGAGAAATAGTTTAAAAGAGTTTTATAGTGTTTAGTGTGTGTTCGTCCGTCTGTCTTATCTCCTGCTGGATCTCACAGTGGGACAGTTTGTACTCTGGAATTCATTTAGACTTCATGGCTTTTTCTTTGGCTTCATTCCTGTGTATTTTCTGAGCAGGACGATCCTCGGCGCTCACACAGACACCAGCATCAACATCTCAGACCCCATCAGTGACCATTTCTACAAGGAGGTGTGGTTGACCACTGCAGCTCGCAACGCCTCCATCTACCAGAAGGTCAGCTGCATCCTTTATTTATTTAGAATGTAATTATAAAAATATTTTTTATAAAAGTCCTGAATATAAAGAGTGGATTGTTGTCACATGAGTATTTATAATACATATAAAGGGGGTAAAAACTTTTTCAGATTTCAGTGTTAATATAACACATAATACTATCTACATGTAAAGGAACTAACTTTGATGTTATGATAAAGCTCTTCATGTTCTTTGTGTGTGTGTGTGTGTGTGTGTGTGTGTGTGTGTGTGTGTGCTTGTACACAATGTCACTGTAGCAGAAATCTGTATGATGGTGTAATGTATGACGATGAACCAGATGTTGTCACGTCTCCTGGATCTAACGTTTCTCCACATCTGCAGGTGTTCCGCTGTTTGCCGTCCAGTGACGTGAGGACGATCCTGGAGCTGGAAGGATATCTGTCCAAGCCGAGTCTGGATAAAGATGATCCTCCGAAAGCTCAGGAAGAACTTAAGAAGATCCGAGGATTCCTCGTCCAGTTCCCTCTCTACTTTTTAAGCGAACAGAACCTTCTCCCACCCATCGGGTCTAAGGAGGCCATGGTACCCATGGAGGTGTGGACCTGAGAGACCTGAGGTTCCTCCTGCAGAAGTTTATCTCAGGATCTCAGGGGGCTTGTTAACTGGTGATCTGAGGTTTCACCCTGTGGAATAATTTTTCTCTCTAACACTAAGGCTATGCAACTGGCAACGAACACACAGAGACACACAGAGACACACAGAGACACACAGAGACACACAGAGACACACAGAGACACACAGAGACAAGCCTTTTATCTCCTCAGTATCTTCACACCTTCCACAAACTACCTTTTGACTTGTTTCTCGTGTCTCACAGCCTTTTTTCTCTACAGGTTATTAAATACAAAGTGCCAAATGTGAGGATCTTCGTTCACACAACGTTGCCTGTAAATTCACCGTATTTGTGGGCGTCGCTTTGTACATCGCTGTATTTAAAGTATTTTATTTCTGATTAGATTTGTCACACACAATCACACACACAATCACACACACAATCACACACACAATCACACACACAGTACAACATGTAGTTAGACTCGACTGCACAGAAACGTCTGCACTATTTAATTGTCTTCTTGATCTAATGAGCGCCGGACATTCAGGACCTCCCTATGAAGTGCCTCAGAAAGAGTCCAAGAACAAAACTTACACACACACATCACACACACACATTACACACACACACACACATTACACACACACACACATTACACACACACATCACACACACACACACACACACATTACACACACACACACACACACACACACATTACACACACACACACACTACACACACACTACACACACACTACACACACACATTACACACATCACACACATCACACACACATTACACACACACACACACACACATTACACACACACACATTACACACACACACACACACACACACACACTACACACACACTACACACACACATTACACACACACACTCACACACACACACATTACACATTACATTATATAACTTCACCTAGATTTTTAATCTGTTAATTCAAATTAAATGTTAATGTTCCTGTGATTATAAAACATTTAAACAGTTTATAAAAGCTTCTAAAATCTTTTAGATGAGGAAAAGGAACAGAGATGTGAAGTGAAGGAAAGAATCATGAATAATTAATAACGTGTGTGTGCAGCAGTGTGATGTTCAGGAAGTAGAAATCATACAGGAAGTAGAAACTGTAAGTCAGGAATCGAGTCGCACCTGATGACAGCAAATTGTCGATTATTTGATGTTATTTTATGTTTTGTAAAATTTCAGTTGTCCATAATGTGTCTATATTCATCAGATTAAAACTATTTTCTTGTGCTTTTCTTGTTGAGATTTTCTTGCCATTGCTTTCTGTTTGATCTCAGACGTTCCTCAGACTGTTGTTCTCTGATCTGAGTGACGTCTTCACTCTAACTCACTGCAGTCACGTCAAACATCAGAGACTTAACGCCGGAGGTTAGAGTGACCCCTGAGCGTGACCTTTGACCTCGTCACTCACTAGAGGGGTTTGTTCAGGATTTCTCTGTGAGGACATGAAACACATCAGTAAGTTTAAAGTGTGGGGAAAAGAAGATAAAACTATTTGTTTTAGACAAATAACAAGAAGTAAATTTGGATAAAATTAATTTAGATATAAAGCTATGATATATAAATTTAAGGAAGTATAGCTTCTGTTTTTAGCTACTGTGCAGAAATACTGCTGACTCAACACAGTATTTTAGGTGTGTGTGTGTGTGTGTGTGTGTGTGTGTATTTGCTCATGTTGGTGTGTCAGCTATTCATCAGCACAGAGTCTTCACGTGTGGGTGAGGAACCGACACACAGCTTGTGAAATGTGTTTGAAGTTATTTCTGAACTTCCTCTAGATTCACATGTAAGCGTGAGGATGAAGGTCATTTCACTCTCCAGCAGCTCCGTGCACCAGAGCTTCAGGATCTTCTGGGTTTTTTTTTTTTATGTCTTTTCTTCAGACGAGTCGAATCTCCAGATCATCACTTTAAACGTAAATCCTGACGTCTGTCTCTGTCCTCGTGTTTGTGTTTACTGAGTTTCTTTTGTGGCTGTTTGTTAAAATTAGAGCTCAGATCCGGTTTTTCAGCCTGATTAACCTACTGAAGGTGTGAATCATGTCTCACAAACACTCGTGAAAATACTGCATAATATTGGCTACGTCTGAAAAAAAGGAATGTGGTTCAGTCCAGGCTTCAGTCTCGTCCATCACACTGACATCACAGAGACATGTAGAGAAGCAGCTGATTCTTCATCCAGAATGTAGACGAGGGATTATTTACTGTCTCTGACATGAAGTACAGCGTGCTGAGGTGTTTGATCAGGTCATCAATCGCTCTTTTTAAAGCTGCTGCATCAGAGACCACATGCAGGAATAATGTTCACAGGAAGCAGATGGCATGTGATCAGGTTTGGTTTTTGCCTGTTTGAGGTGAATGATGGTGGTTTGTACTGAGCTGAGATGGAAATGTGGTAGAACAACAGAACATGAGGAGGTGAAAGGGAACTCATAACTCTCTCTCTCTCTCTCTCTCTCTCTCTCTCTCTCTCTCTTTTAATATGAACAACTCAAATACTAGTGTTTGATATACAGCATATTTATTTCTTCATCAAACAATATAAAGTAATTATGTACTTGTTAGATGGCTTTAAAGTTTTAAAATGTTTTTTAAAAATTGAAAGTTTAGAATTGAATTAAAACTGATTCATTTTTCATTTTAGTTTTCTTTTCATTTCTATCACTTAACAACTCCAGTATCACACCATCATTTATTTATTTATTTTAGTTTCCTGCATTAAACTCCACACAGAAGATTTTTTTTTTCCTGTACAGGTGAATAAAGTGTTCCTTTAATGATGATGTGGCTTCACTACACTCACATTACTGTGGAGTAAAAGCAGTCTGTAGGTGAGAGACAGGACAGAACACACCTGAGCTCCTTCTCCACATGGGTTTGTTTCTCCTGCACTTCCGCTCATCACCACTAAGTGTCTCTGTCCCCTGCGTCATCTCTCTGTGTGTCTCTGAATCCTGATGAATGAAAGTGAACATCACATTAACAATGAATTAAAGATGAGATGTTTGGTTTAAAGCTGCACACACACACACACACACACACACACACACACACACACACACACACACACACACACACACACACACACAGAACGTCCTCAGCACAGGGGAGGAAGAGGAGGTCTGGTCCAGCAGATCAAGCTAAAAAAAACCATCCGGTTTGTTTGAGCTGAGGTGTGAATGTAAGAATAAAAGGATGAAGGATGTGTGTGAGAATAGAGGAGGAGGAGGGGGGGGGGGGAGGTTACATAAGAGGAAGGTGAGCGGAAGTGCGTTTCCCTCCGCGTTGCCAGTTCCTCCGTTTTCAGACATTCACACACAAACACAGTTTGTAAAGTGCAGGATGTGGGATGAGGCTATAGAGCAGTTTTACTCCTGATTGTTAAAGATCTGGCAACCCTGAGTCTCTTCCTCTGTACTGTCAGAAATGTGGCTTCCTGTTTGAACACCAAACTAAAACATCATCTTATTTCATTTCATCCATTTTATCCCGATGTTTATTTTCTACCCCAGTGTTTATTTTCTACCCCGGTGTTTATTTTCTACCCCGGTGTTTATTTTCTACCCCGGGGTTTATTTTCTACCCCGGTGTTTATTTTCTACCCCGGTGTTTATTTTCTACCCCGATGTTTATTGATATCTAACAACCCTTCAGTGACGTTAAATTAAACACTCAGGATTTACATTTCACACTGAATTTCTCTTGCAAATCATTTTCCACATCACGGAATTTTGCAAACGATGGTGAGAGTGACAGAGTGATAATGTGATGAACTAGTGAAAGAGTGAGAGTGAGACTGAAAGAGTGAGACAGCGAGAGTGAGACAGTGAAATAGTGAGAGTAAGATAGTGAGAGTGAGACAGTGAAAGAGTGAGAGTGAGATAGTGAGACAGTGAGAGTGAGACTGAAAGAGTGAGACAGCGAGAGTGAGACAGTGAAAGAGTGAGAGTGAGATAGTGAGAGTGAGACAGTTGGAGTGAGACAGTGAAAGAGTGAAAGTGAGATAGTGAGAGTGAGACAGTGAAAGAGTGAGATAGTGAGAGTGAGACTGAAAGAGTGAGACAGTGGGAGTGAGACTGAAAGAGTGAGAGTGAGACAGTGGGAGTGAGACTGAAAGAGTGAGACAGTGAGAGTGAGACAGTGAAAGAGTGAGACAGTGAGAGTGAGACTGAAAGAGTGAGACAGTGAGAGTGAGACAGTGAGAGAGAACAAAATTAAGAGCAGCAGCCGTCAATAAGAGATTTATTAAAGAAGATAACTAACACACACATAATACACACACACACATACACACACACACACACATAATACACACTATCACTACATAACAGACGCACAGGAAGTTTTGCAGCCTGCTGCTGTAAGTGCACTGTGTGTGTGTGTGTGTGTGTGTGAGGGACTGAAGGGCTCACACTCTCACGCCCATCACACACACACACACATAATACACACTATCACTACATAACAGACGCACAGGAAGTTTTGCAGCCTGCTACTGTAAGTGCACTGTGTGTGTGAGTGTGTGTGTGAGTGTGTGTGTGTGTGTGTGTGTGTGTGTGTGTGTGTGATGGGCGTGAGTGTGTGAGCCCTTCAGTCCCGCCCATTCAGCCCAGCCACTCCCGGTTGAACGCGCTGATTGACGCCGTTTCACCGTGAGCTGATTTGCGCGTCCACGCGCTCCGGTTCGCCTTCGCAAAAAAAAAAAAAAATAACACGAAAAAAGAAAAAAACCGTCGCGAACCAACGGCCGAATCCTCGCGCGCCAAATGTAGCACCGGAACCGTTCGAGCTTCTGTTAGTCGTGTGGAAGTAGAACAGAAACCGGGGTGACTGCAGCCATCATCCGGGGACCAGAGAGAGAGAGAGAGAGAGAGAGAGAGAGAGAGAGACTCAGAGAGAGAGAGAGAGAGAGAGACTCAGAGAGAGAGAGAGAGAGACTCTGATGTGCTGCCACTAAGTCTGAGGGATTTCGGATTATTTCTGTGTCCACATGCAGTTTCCGACATTTCATTTTAATTGTGCAGTTTTTTAGCCAGAACACAAAGCGCACGGAATCATGATGGCGAGCGACTCTCCGGCCCGGAGCCTGGATGAGATCGACCTGTCGGCACTGCGGGTGAGTCATTTAGACGGATTTGCTGAGATTGTTGAGGGATTGTGATTGTGATCGGTGGGTTTTGGGCACCTGCGCGCGCTGATGACAGGACGCGCGTCCACGAGGCCTCGGATTGTCCTCGAAGGTGCGAGCTTTCTGCTTCCACGTCCTCTAATCTGTCTATAAATAATAAACACGATAAAGGCGAATATAACCGTGTGTGTGTGTGTGTGTGTGTGTGTGTGTGTGTGTGTGTGTGTGTGTGTGACTTTGATCCTGAGCTACAATGGAACATCAGTTCCTCCGATGAGCGCAGCCGCGCGTGCTGTAACCCAGTAATCATGTGTGATATTAAACAGGAGATTTGGGCTTTTGAGGCTCCTGTTAGAACATCTGGAGTGTTTGTGTACAGATGCAGAAATATTTATTTGTTTTGCACAGAACAGAAATTCGGTGACATTCCGCACTAATGCACCTGAATCCTCACCAGACTCTGTGTGTCTCAGCACTGTGAAGCTCTGATGCTTATAACGTTAGAGATCAGTGTATTTTTTTTGCACAGTCCGCCATTTCGTGTGTGTGTGTGTGTGTGTGTGTGTGTGTGTGTGTGTGTGTGTGTGTGTGTGTGTTTTGACTGTGTGAAAGAGCAGCACGATTTTCTCTAGAGTGAATGAAGAACTGCACCTCGGAGCTGGTGCTCTATTGTTCCTCTGCCTCTAATCTCTCTTTAGATGGTTTGTATCCACAGTTTTCTCTCTAATCTGTCCAGACACCAGAGTCCAAGTGTGTTAGAAACCTGGGTGTCAGCAGGTATTTCTGCCCCCTGACTGGTCAAAAACACCCCTCTGTCCCCTGATGACTGTCACTGTACTTACTCATGGTGCTTGGACATTGTGGAGCCCCTGGTGAGATCTGTGCAGGTCTTATTGTGCGTGAACACGATCCCACCTGCAGCGCCTCGCCTCGCCTCAGTCATGTCTGGGCTTGAACTGAGCAGAGGTGTGAACAGTGAGCAGACGCTCCGCCTGCTTGTGGATGTTCTAATCACTGTTATTTACCGCTGCTGCGCTCATTCCTGCTCATGTGGACTTCCAGTTTCTTTAAGATGGTGTGAGATCAGAGAAATCACTGTGGTGATGTACGAATGCAGCTCTCAGACTCGAGGCCTTCTAAAATATTTTCTGCTGGTCTGAAGAACTCATCCCTCTTGAATGCTGTGTTCACATCGTCACCACACCCATTGGCAAGCTGAGCTCTTCCTCATGCCTGCTCACCAGCTTGTTGCCTTTCTAGGGTCCCTTGTGAGTGAAATTAGGTCACGCAGTGCCGTGTGCACGCTCCTGTCTCACTGGGGAAGTGTATCTGTGCCTCACGTTTTTGCTTGCATGGATCTGACGGTGATGCCACTAGCAGTGATTATCTGATCCTCATGCATGAGAAATTAAAGCAAACCACAAAATCAGCACCTTTAGCATTGACGTAAGCAGCAGTTTCTCTACACGCTGTAAAGAAGTCGTTCTGTTTCAGATCTTATTGTTTTTCTACAACAAAGGCTTTTTATACAGCAGTAATAGAGCAGGACCACACCTTGTGTCCAGCTCCTGCTCGGCTCCTGCTCGGCTCCTGTGGGCCGTGACGATGCTCCTACAGCTAGAGCACGTTATAAACACGTGTGTACACACGCTACCCTTCTGCAGTGTGAATGGCTTTATCCAGATGAATGAAAACACAGGCTGTTACATCACAGAGTGTGTGTGTGTGTGTGTGTGTGTGCAGAATTTTGTTTAGAAACAATAGAAAGTTAAAGTAAAGTGATGAGTGTGTGATTGTGACCAGGTTAATGTGAGCGCTCAGACCAGATCAGGGTCAAAGGTGAGTTACGTACAGACTGAAGCTCTAACACTGAAATCCAGACCTCAGGTATAACTTCACTGTGCTTCATCATCATCATCATCATCATATTGGCAAATGAAAATAAGTTGTGATTTAGTGTCTTGTGTCTGGATCATGTGCTGCTCCACTGTCTGAAGCGTGATTGTGGAACACAGAGAGTCGAAGTTAAAGCAGTGATTAATGTGATGATTATTGATGATTATACTGCACTAATCTGGTGCAGTGAAGACTCACGTGTCAGGTGTGGTGTTAAACCTGTGTTGTGTTGTAGATGTGATCAACATGAGCTCTGAGGAGAAAGTGTTGTTGGTGTTGTGGTCTCGCTCTGAGGACATTTCCTGGTGGACATTTCAGCATGTCTGAGGATTTACAGGAGGTGTGAATGAAAGATGACGTTGGTGATGGGACACTGCGGAGTTGAGTTACACACAGCCTGAGCTTTGTGAGCAGAAAGGAGCAGACAGGAAGTGTGGAAGGTGTTGAGGTGTAAAGCCCTAATGTGCTGCTGCTGCAGTAGGTTCTGAATTCCTCCTGACGAGTCATTTGATTTATTTCTGGGACCAGCGATTAAGGAGCCATGTTTGTTCTTGTGACTCAGACAGGGACAAACTATTTCTACAGCATCCAGAGGAGACAGATGCGCTCTCTCTCTCTCTCTCTCTCTCTCTCTCTCTCGCTCTCTCTTTCTTTCTCTCTCTCTCTCTCTCTCTCTCTCTCTCTCTCGCTCTCTCTTTCTCTCTCTCTTGCTCTCTCTCTCTCTCTCTCTCTCTCTCTCTCTCTCTCTCTCTCTCTCTTTCTCTCTCGCTCTCTCTCTCGCTCTCTCTTTATCTCTCTCTCTCCCTCTCTCTCTCTCTCTCTCTCTCTCTCTCTCTCTCCCGCTCTCTCTCTCTCTCTCTCTCTCTCTCTCTCTCTCTCTCTCTCTCTCTCTCTCTCTCTCTCTCTCTCTCTCTCTCTCTCTCTCTCTCTCTCTCTCTCTAGCGCATGTGTCCTGATGTGGACTCTGATGTTCTGCTGGATCAGGTCTTCATACACATGTTCATGTTGATGCAGCACTGTGTATTTTACAGCATGTCTGGGCCTGTAATGCTTGTGGCTCATGTCAGTAGGTCAGAGTTCTTCAGCTCTTCCACATGAGGCAGCTGAGCTGAAGGCTATGTCATTCCCCAGCATGCCTAAGCCTGAGTGAGCGTTTGTCACTGCGTGTCTTTTAGCAACATGTTCAGGGTTTTTGTTCTGCTGGAATGAATAACATTCTTTACATCTTCAGCTCACAGGAAGAGCAGAAACTTCAGTTTTATTGACGCTTGTTTGTAGAATTCTGGATTGCGATTGATCAGAAGCTGTTAGTTTTTATGGCAGAAGCTCCTACAAAAATGTGTGTGTGTGTGTGTATTTATGATGTGGTGAAGGAGTCTCCAGTGTGAGCTCTGTGTACCAGTCAGAGGTGAAGATGGAAGTTCTCCACATCTTCAGGACAGAGGAGTTTACACTTCTTTACAGTTTCTCAGTAATTTGACAAGCTGAGATTTATTTTTTGTCTTGTTAACGTTGAGAGAGAATAAAGAGAGAATAAAGAGAGAATAAAGAGAGAATAAAGAGAGAATAAAGAGAGACTGCTGTGAGGATTATTTATGTTCTGACTGAGAACAGGACCGTGGGGACGTGCTGTAAATAAACAAGGTGTTCACAGTAAATGGCTTCTCTCTGGGTTTTACTGAAACATTGTGTTTGTCATTTGACATTTTCTTTCATTTATTATGGAGCCAAAAAATGTCTTTAAAACTCTCTGCTTTCTTTATTCACCTCAGAAGTCTGGAGACATTCAGATGCTCTTTAGTTGTGGAACTGTAAATGTTCTGTGTAGAAGTGTTTGTTGATCAGACAGGCTTCTGAGGAGGACTCTTTCTGGAAGGGAAGAACCTTTAAGAAGCCTTCAAAGAAGTCTAAAGCAGCAGCAGCCTGACGCTCCGCCCTCGGGCTCGGCTCCGCCCTCGGGCTCGGCTCCGCCCTCGGGCTCGGCTCCGCCCTCGGGCTCGGCTCCGCCCTCGGGCTCGGCTCGGCCCAAGCTGAAGTGAAGGTTCTGGAACAGACGGATCTGTACTTCACATTTCTGCTCAGTTGATTTAAAAGTGATGTCGTTAAAGTCATGAGTCGTAAAAAGCAGCGTTTGTCACCATTAATAACAACACGGCGTCTAATCCTGACATTCGTTTCTGAAAAGCTGAATTTAATAAATCAGTTGTAGATGATTGGCTCTGATCTGTCTGTCACACAGCTGACGGTGGAGACCTTTCACACGTACGCTGTGATTTTCTCTTCACAGAAACACGATATAAATAAACTGGAGATGTTTTTTTATAACACATCTGAACAAAGCACAGTTTAATAACAGCTATAATGTTTATATCATTTCCTCCATTTTAAATTCATCTCATGGTGCTTTATAACAAACACAAAGAAAGGTGAAAAGAGTAATAATGTAAATAACAGCAAAAAATAATATTAAAGATAAGATCATAAATATGTAAGAAATAAAGAACAGGAACATTTTATTAAAATTAATTTATCCTCTAAATATTTATAATAGTAATAAAGCAAATGTTTTCATTCGAAAGTGGAAGAATAGATTTGAGCAGGTGAGAGACGATACTGATGATGATGATGGTAATAATGATGATGAAGATGATGGTGATCCCAGTGATTATGGTGTGGTAATGATGCTGATGATGATGACGATGAAGATGGTGGTGATGATGGTGGTTGTGGTGTGGTAATAATGATGACGCTGATGATGATGGTGATGACGATGAAGATGGTGGTGATGATGGAGTCTGATGAAAGTTTTTTGGTCTTTTCCTGATCTTTGTTGCATTGAAACAAAAAACAAAAATCATAATATTTAATATTGTAATGTTAATTAAAAATGTAGGTTTTTATAAACTTTTAATATCTGTAGTGTAATGGGATGATTGTGTGAAGGACAGGAAGTGTTCGATTCTGTCAGTTCATCATCATCATCATCATCATTGAGTCTCTAAGTGATGAGTTTCTGTCCATCAGAGCGCGTGTGTGTGTGTGAGAGAGAGAGAGAGAGAGAGAGAGAGAGAGAGAGAGAGAGTGTGTGTGTGTGAGGAGGGTGTGTGTGAGGAGGGTGTGTGTGTGTGAGGAGTGTATGTGTGTGTGTGTGTGAGAGGAGTGTGTGTGTGTGTGTGAGAGGAGTGTGTGTGTGTGAGGAGGGTGTGTGTGAGGATGGTATGTGTGAGGAGTGTGTGTGTGTGTGTGTGAGGAGTGTGTGTGTGTGTGTGTGTGTGTGTGTGTGTGTGAGGAGTGAGTGTGTGTGTGTGAGGAGTGAGTGTGTGTGTGTGAGGAGTGAGTGTGTGTGTGTGAGGAGTGAGTGTGTGTGTGTGAGGAGTGAGTGTGTGTGTGTGAGGAGTGAGTGTGTGTGTGTGAGGAGTGTGTGTGTGTGTGAGGAGTGAGTGTGTGTGTGTGAGGAGTGAGTGTGTGTGTGTGAGGAGGGTGTGTGTGTGTGAGGAGGGTGTGTGTGTGTGAGGAGTGTGTGAGGAGTGTGTGTGAGGAGTGTGTGTGTGTGTGAGGAGTGTGTGTGTGTGTGAGGAGTGTGTGTGTGTGTGTGAGGAGTGTGTGTGTGAGGAGTGTGTGTGTGAGGAGTGTGTGTGTGTGTGTGTGTGAGGAGTGTGTGTGTGTGTGTGTGTGAGGAGTGTGTGTGTGTGAGGAGTGTGTGTGTGTGTGTGTGTGTGAGGAGTGTGTGTGTGTGTGTGTGAGGAGTGTGTGTGTGTGTGTGAGGAGTGTGTGTGTGTGTGTGTGTGTGTGTTTTTTCCTGTGTACTGAACATGAGCGTGGGCTCTGACACTTGTCTGAAGTTCTGCTGTTATTTGGTGTAATGGAGGAGGAAGAACAGTAATGGTGTGTAATCTGACGCAGCCCCAGAGCCTCTTGGGAAATCACGCTGCTGTTAACGGCGTGCTGAGGGACTTCCTGCCATCAGCTCGCTGTAAATGCAGATGAATGTTCTCTCCTCTGGTTCGTGTGGTTCCTGCATCTGTGTGGTTAGTTTTCACACCGAGTGAGAGGAGAAACATCACACTGCTGTAATCTGGCCCAGGATCCCACAGCAGATGCTCCACCATGGCAGCCGTCCACGTCTCCTACAGGATGTGAGTGATGGAGGGTCACGTTCAGGTCACTGCTCACTGTCTGCTTCAGAGTCACAGAACCCACACCAAGAACCGGGCTGAGATGTGAGGACCAAGCAGATGATGTTCTGATGAAGGCAATCTGAGTCTCAACAATCATCTTCTCCTTCATGAGATCTGAGGACCAAATAAACCTCATCACACTTTCTAAAGGAGTCTGAGAGAATTCTAAATAAAAACCTGATGGTTTTTTCTCTCTCTCTCTCTCTCTCTCTCTCTCTCTCTCTCTCTTCACTACACTCACTATTCACCACCACAGTGAATCATCTGTCTCCACCTAACTCTATCCTCATCATCCTCGACACACACACCAGTTACCTTCATGTCCACATTTAACACATCCATACGTCTTCTCTTTGTCCTTCCTCTTGACCTCTGACCTGCAGCTCCATCTCCAACATCCTTCTACCAATATAACCATCTCCCTCCTCTTTACATGTCCAAACCATCTCAATCTAGTCTCTTTGTCCCTGTCCCCAAAACAGCCAACCTGAGCTGTCCCTCTGATGTGCTCATTCCTAATCCTGTCCATCCTCATCACTCCTAAAGAGAACCTCAACATCCTCATCTCTGCCTCATGTCTTTTCCTCACTGCTACAGTCTGTAACCCATACAGCAGAGCTGCTCTCACTCTTCTGTCACACACACACACATACACACACACATACACACACACATACACACACACACACACACACACACACACACACACACACACAGCTTCGGTTCCTGTAGACTGACAAATCCGAGAACTCTTCATGGTTGTAGATTTGTAGAGGAGCTCCATAAGCTCCATGAGCTCCAGAGATGAAGCTCTGTAACTCCTTGATGAAGAACCCTGACAGGTTCTGTGTGATTTCTGATAAAAGACACAGTTGATTTGAAAGAGTTGCTCAACGTCTCCCACACGTCCAGTCACATGCTGATGTTTGCACACAGGAACTCATGTTTATTTCAGCAGAAACGTCTTTTGAGGTTTTTTTGTCAGCATTTTCAGTTTTAATTCATGAGGCGTCTGTCAGCTGTACATGTAAAACCCTGATGCTCTTAAAGCCTCCGTCTGATTTCATGTGGTTTCCTGTTTTTTCCTTCAGAAGTTTACGTTCCTCTTATTGTTGTCTTTAACGTGACCTTCACCTGTCATTCCTTCTTCATTACAGAAGGTTTCTGACCCTTTTCATTAAGCCTGTGATCTGGTCTGCGGCTGCTGCAGGATTTTTACCACGTCGTGTTTCCTCTTTCTCCGTGTTGGACATTTGTTGCATAATTTATTTAGTGATTTTCATGAAGTTCACGCTACACGGCTGTCAGCTGTGAAGAAGTTCATGCTGCACATCCATGCAAATGTTACTGACTGTTTTTCCTCCAGCTTTTATTCAAACCTGGAACTTTGACGTGTGATTTGACTTGTTTTCTGTTTTCCATCTGATCTTTATGTAAACTTATTTAACTTCAGCAGCATTTATTTAGTCGCCTGATCGTCTCACAGCATGGATAAAGCCTTACTAGATAATAACAATAGCACTCACATTACCTTGGTGAATCTACCCAGGGACGTGTATGTGGTGTATCACCTCCATCATCTCCTGCATTGGTTAATAGAGATCATTTTTTAATATCAGTTGATTGTGGCAACAACTAAACTTCAAATGATCATTAACATTAGAAGAGTTCTTCTTCACTCTGGCTCTGAATAATGACGTGCACACGCACACACACACACACACACACACGCACACACGCACACACACACACGCACAGTTT
This sequence comes from Tachysurus vachellii, assembly GCF_030014155.1. Taxonomy (NCBI): domain Eukaryota; kingdom Metazoa; phylum Chordata; class Actinopteri; order Siluriformes; family Bagridae; genus Tachysurus; species Tachysurus vachellii. The sequence continues at coordinate 240,620 of NC_083484.1, forward strand.
ATTGTTTCCATGATGTAGATTATTGATCTTGAATGTTCTGTGTTACTGAACTCTAAACAATAAATCGATGAGATTTAATGTGTTTAATGGTCCTTATTTATAATCTTTTATTATTTCAATTTGAAGTGTCCTGGACTGATGTCAGCACGTCTGTGTGTGTGTGTGTGTGTGTGTGTGTGTGCAGCGTATTGGTTATGTACTAATCTCTCTGATGCACTGGTGAGGAAGATAATAGCAGCTAATCTGTGTGTTGTTGTGTTTTTTCTGCTCAGGACCCGGCGGGAATCTTTGAGCTGGTTGAACTTGTGGGAAATGGAACATATGGCCAAGTGTACAAGGTAAGTGCCCTTAGTAGGGTTAATTTAATCCCCTGTAAGAGTGCAGGATTTGTGAGATGATCATGTTACAACCAGTTCAGAGACAGTTTCGTGTTATTACCCTTCTGCTGCTTTAAGGTTTTTCTCACTTGAGAAAGTCTAGCGAGCGAGTGGGACGTGTGAGGCGTCGTGTTGGACGTGTGGAATGCTGCGGCGTGTTGAGACCCGTGAATCTCTCAACAATCCTCTTCTCTTCTTCTGTGATCCTCCTACAATCAGGACAATCTGTTTCTCATGTGCAGATAAAATACTTTCTCCTGAACGTCTCCGCTGACCTGCTCACGACTGTGACGTGTTCATTAGTTACGTTCTTCTCAGCCTGTTTTCTTCCCTTTATTGTTCAGGATTTTAATAAAAGACCCAGTTTTTCTACAGCAATCATGTCTGTGGATCTGAATTCTGCCCTGTTTGTGTTATTGGCTCATAAAATGGGGCGGAGCGAAGGGTCTGTTACATGACTGACAGGAGACACAGAACACAGCGTTTAGGAGTTTTCTTCTGCATTGTTCAGATAGTTTAGATTCAGGAAACGGTGCTAAAATCTCCCAGGAACACATTCAGTATTTTAGTCAGAAATAATTGTGATGTTTCGGTTTTGTTGTGAGAAGTTAGCAGTTGTGCGTCACTCTGATGTCACGTGGAAACTGTTCATGTTGTTGTTGTTACTCAGGAGTTTATATGAGGAAATAAAACTGAATGAGATTAGTGATAAATTCAGTGAAGAAATTGGAACAAACGCTGGACTTAAAGTCCCAGAATGCACTGCAGCTATAGAACATAAATATAGATACGATCACTGCATCTCTCTTTAGGTGGAGTTACATTGAGAGAAATCTCTCTGCACCTCTAACAGCACAGCATTGTGGGTAATGTTGAAAACTGTCCGTGATGTCGGATTAATACGTTCCTCAGAATATTTTGAGATTATTAGCGATAGTAAGGGTGATGTTCCTCTTCTTTCTGCTCCAGCATCACTGCCTGGTTCCTCAGACTGACAGCATCGACCAGATTCTAAGTTTAGGTCTTTACTGATGTGTATCAGGTGACTAATTTGTAAAAGTGGACTTGTGTAAAGCTGTAATGTGAACCGTCACTGCAGCACTGGAGCTGTGCTGCTGAGAGCATGGACTTGTGTAGGATTTAAACAAATCTGCAGGAACAGAGAACGATGGAGGATGGGTTTGATCCAGCAGAGAGAACGACAGAGAGCTCGCTGGGTTTCACAAGTTATTTCAGATGACATTGACCCATTTCTGTAACAGTGACACTCCAGAGAGCATCGACTCACTGTATGGCCCGGGATTATGAAACTGTGGCTTTAATTAGACTCTAACCAGAGTCAGGATGTGTGTGTATAGTGTGTGTGTGTGTGTGTAGTGTTGTTGTGTGTGTGTAGTGTGTATAGTGTATCTAGTGTGTGTTTAGTGTGTGTGTGTAGCGTATCAAGTGTATTGTGTGTGGTGTATCTAGTGTGTGTGTCTGTGTGTGTAGTGCATCTGTGTGTGTGTGGTGTATCTAATGTGTGTGAAGTGTATCTTGTGTGAAGTGTATGTATTGTGTGTGTAGTGTGTGTTTGTGTGTGTGTGAAGTGTATCTTGTGTGAAGTGTATGTATTGTGTGTGTAGTGTGTGTTTGTGTGTGTGTGAAGTGTATCTAGTGTGTGTGTGAAGTGTATCTAGTGTGTGTGTGAAGTGTATCTAGTGTGTGTGTGAAGTGTATCTAGTGTGTGTGTGAAGTGTATCTAGTGTGTGTGTGTGAAGTGTATCTAGTGTGTGTGTGTGAAGTGTATCTAGTGTGTGTGTGTGAAGTGTATCTAGTGTGTGTGTGTGTGTGTAGTGTATCTAGTGTGTGTGTGTGAAGTGTATCTAGTGTGTGTGTGTGAAGTGTATCTAGTGTGTGTGTGTGTGTGTGTAGTGTATCTAGTGTGTGTGTGTGTAGTGTATATGAAGTGTATGTATTGTGTGTGAAGTGTATCTAGTGTGTGTGAAGTGTATCTAGTGTGTGTGTATCTAGTGTGTGTGTGTGTGTAGTGTGTGTATGAAGTGTATCTAGTGTGTGTGTGTAGTGTGTATGAAGTGTATGTATTGTGTGTGTGTAGTGTGTGTGTGTGTGAAGTGTATCTAGTGTGTGTGTGTAGTGTATCTAGTGTGTGTGTGTGTGTGTGTGTAGTGTGTATGAAGTGTATGTATTGTGTGTGTGTGTGTAGTGTGTACTGTGTGCATGAAGTCTGATGTAAAAATGTCTATAGCAGAAGGTTTTTTTTCCATCATTTAAATGAGGACAAGAAGAACTGCAGCAGAACAGAATTCAGTCCATCTGTAAAATATGTGTTCGAGACGAAAGATGAGAAGGAGGCAGTTGAGATGTGGTAATATTACACCTTTATTACAACGATGGGTTACAGAAAATACTTACAGGGCACAGGCAGAGGGAGAGGCAGAGAGAGAGGCAGAGAGAGAGGCAGAGAGAGAGGCAGAGAGAGAGGCAGAGAGAGAGGCAGAGGGAGAGGCAGAGGGAGAGGCAGAGGGAGAGGCAGAGGGAGAGACAGAGGAGACACAGAGAGAGAGACACAGAGAGAAGAGGCAGAGAGAGACACAGAGAGAGACAGAGAGACACACAGAGAGACACACAGAGAGAGACACAGAGAGAGACTGAGAGGAGACAGAGAGAATAAATGAACGTCAGCAGCCTCTGTTCTGTTCATCTCTAAGATTTAACGTTAAATTCAAAACATTTCCCTTCAATAACGAGAGATTTGTGAGCTCAGAATTCTTTAGGGTTTTAACAGGATGATTAAACAGTGTCACAACCAGAATGTCTCATTTGTGCTGTTGTTTAAATTCCATCAGCCAGAAGAACAGAAGATTCTCTTTAATGTAAACTGAGTGATGCGACATGAGAGTTTTTACTCTGCATTAAAGCTGCAGCTGGTCATTAAGATCTGAATCACAGACAGAAGATGGGAGAATTCACCAGAATCAGAGCTGATAAATGATGGAATGGGTTTTAGAACAATGTCACAGTGACAATGGTGTCAGAAGGCTTTCAGCGATTCTCTGTGACGTTCCTCACTAAGTCTCAGAGCCTCAGTGCTGACAGTAAGAGTGTTTGTGCTCCGAGCTCACTGGTGTGTTGCACTAGTGTGTATGAGTGGAACCTGCTGTGTTCTCCAGCTCCATGTGCTTCTGTAGACCGACTGAGTGACGTGGTCTCAGGCTTGTGTTGTGTGTTCTAGGTTGCGGTGGGATTTTTTTGTATTGTGTTTTTTTTTTTTGCAGGCTGTTAAATCTGAGCCAAAGGACAGAGATGATGTTCTGCAGAAGTTCCATCAATCCTTGAAACCTGTTTATATTGATATAATCTCCTCAGCATGATTTAGCTTTTTCACTTCACAAAGGTTTGTTTAGATATTTTATGTGTAAGAATGATCTATGAGGAAAGCTTCAGGAAATGCTTTATTGCCCTTGGGTTTGTTTAATTATAATGTACAATGTGAAAAATACGTTCAGACTTCATCTACATGTCAATGCTGTAGTTGTGGAATGCTGTCTGTTGTCCCAGAGATCTAGTAGAAGCTGTGTATTTTATATCTAATAGTAACTTTCTCTGTACGATTTAACTTACTGTTTCTTTATTAGATGATTCCTGAGTGAGGAGTAAAATCTGTCATAGTTGCTTTGCTCAAGTGATTCTAACAACTCCATGAATTCGGATCAGTATTGAGCTCGTGTAGAGAAGCACGAGTTCTGATCACATCACTGAGATCAGATTTGTTTCTGATGTCAGACAAGTTTACAGAGGAGGAATTATTAATTGCGAGTAAACATCTCTCTGTCTGAAATTTTTTTTTCCTATAACCATAAGTCAGTGATGACATGTTAGCAGTTAACGTGTAAATGAGAGACAGTTTTAATTTTTTGCTCATTTGAAAAGTTTGGAATGAAACCTGATCTAATTTGGACTGATTATCTAATTAACCACATTGAGCTTATTTTAGCAGAGTTAATTTAGCGCAATGTTCCTCTCAACTAGGGAGAGAAAGGAAGGTAAATATTCATCTAACATCAAGGGAGATCTCCTGTTAACACTGTGTGCTCAAATCCCCATCACTGTGCTGATCCAGATTAGACACACTGGCAAGATTTAGCAGTAATGAGACGTTGTCCTGTCACAGTGAAGTGGGTTTTTGGTGATCTGGTTCAGGGTCTCAAAGTAATTAGACACTCCTGGCTGGCTCGCTAAAAACCTAAGGTTTCTTGGAGACTTCAGAGGGAATACACTTTGAGATTCAGTCAAACATGTATCCAGAATCCAGAATTCACAGATTAATGTACATTTGAACTAAATAGAATTTAAATGTGGATAATTGATCCTGAGTTACACGACAAACAAACTGCGTTTCCCTAAAGGTTCTGGTCCACAGTGAAACATGCTGAATATCCGATCCTCACCATCTCACATTTTTGATCACATACTTAGCATAATCACTTTTACAAGGTAGAAATTCACCCATACATTATATTAAAACAATAAGTTCAGATAACATCTGTGTGAATTCTGCTATGTTGGAATTGTTGAGGTCACATGACTCGTATAATCTGCGTTATCAACATGAAAATGGTGCGTTCGGATTTATTTATTTAAAATTTTTATCTCCAAACAGACGACATTAATTCGACCAGTTGATCTCTCTGTTCTGCTACATAACCAGCTGTGACCAATCAACAGCCTGCTTGACTCTGCATTATTGTGATTGTACGTGGTGTAGATGAAGTGAACACAGTGATGAGGTTCAGCGTTTCTTATCTGTTCTGATCTGCTGCCTTGTTTAGTCAGAGGAACATGGAGGTTTTGTGGTCGAGCTCTAACAGCTGTAATAGTTTTGAGTGAAAAGTTTGTGACGTCGAGCCTCCGTTTGTCAGATCACTGATTCCTGAGTAACAGAAATTACAGAGTACTGATTTTCCTTAAATATACATCCAGTTTAATAGCAGATAAACTTTCAGAAATCCAGAGTTTGGGTTTGCTAGATTTTGAAAATATTGATATAATATTGAAAACTATTAGCAGGATGTCAACAGAATGGTTTTTGTCATCAGGGACAGAAGATGAGGCAGGTTTCTGGGTCAGAGCAAACCTTTATTCATGACGTTCAGCCTTTCCACTGCTAGTGTCTGGGACTCTCAGATCTCATCTTTAATTTCATCATTTCACTTTAAATGTGAACACGCCGTATCTTTAAACCACACTAGAGATATAAAGCACACAGAACCTCTGAGTTGTCTTTGCACTGTGTGTAAAGTGTAAAAGGGCTGTAATGATGTTGGAGATGTGAGAGCAGGATGTTGTTTAGTGCATGAACACAGCCTTCGACATCTGCAGCGTCGCGTTTCAGCTCAGTGAGTGGATCTGAATGAGCAGGTTGTGATTTTCTTGCTGTGTCCTTGCAGAGATCCCTCATGGCTCTTTTACTGATGCTGCGCCATCTTGGGAGGCTGAGCAGAGCCATTAAAAAGGTGTCCTGTGTGAGGGAGAGATGGATTTTGGGTCAGGATGTGCTTGTGCAGTGAGGCAGTAAGACTGAGCTCCTGTACGCTGCATTTCAGCTTCAGTAGTGGGAACGAGACCACGTGGATAACATGGAGATGGCAGACTGTCTCACTGCAGTCACTTCTCTTCACCTGAATGCTTTTAAAGAGATTTTTTTTTTTCTTTCTTGAACGCTCCAGAGCTCAGAGAAAAGAAGAATAACTCCTCTGTCCTGAAGATGGCTCTGACTGTTCCACTGCTCCGACTCAGGATAAATCATCTCAAGTGTTAAATACACTGATCTCATTCCAGACAATATCTCCATATCAACTAATATTGATCTGTTTATTATCAGTGGAGCTTGAGCTGTACATGTGAATGAGCTGTTACTATAGAAACCGTAACCTCTTAGAGGTTTATCATTAATATAAAGCTGTATGAATGTAATGAGCAGGTAACAGTGATGATATTAATATTAGTGATAATGGTGATGAGTCGAATCTCTGTAATAACTGGAACAGACTCTTCAGCAGGAAGCTCAGGTTTGATGGAGTAAGATTTTCACTCATGTAGGTCAGAAACCCTGGAGCTCTGAAACAAATTCTCGTGTCATTTTGTCACTTTTCTGTTGGATTGTTTGAAACTGTGGCGTACAGACAGGACGCTGAGAGACACTAAACCTCTCACCTCGTTTGGTAGAGTAAAGACAGATATGAGAGGGTCAGTGTGGGTCGCGTGTCTCTGCAGACAGACAAGCTCGTCTGGTTAGAGTGTGAAAATCCTCAGCATCCTCCGCCCACCGAGCCTGTTGCTAGGATACAGCAAGGAAGGTGATGTGGGTATTTATTCTGACTAAGTGGCACAGCAATGGAATAACTTCCTGTTTGACACAAATCATGTTTCAGGTATCTTTGAGGGAATTGTTGCCTGCACAAAAGTATTTAATTGTACAAGATTGTTTTAAATGGAGATGTTCGTGTGGCTCGGGTCGAGAAGATGCAGCCAGGAACAGATGTGGTGATGAAATCTCACGGCAACGTCTCAAGAGTTCTGGAGCAAAAATCTCTACACGTCTCTCACTGCTAATCTTCTGTTGAATGTCACACTCAGATATTCTGATCATTTTATTTCATTCTATCATGATGTTGAAGTGTGTGAGGAGAGCTGCAGGGCTTGTGACTATCGCACTCCAACACACTTCCTCTGTTACAGCATGAACTAGTCATCATTTAATTCTGTAATTCAGTCTCTACTACAGATCTGTAACTTCAGCCTGAGTTTAAAATGAGTTTTAATCATTTAGTTACATTTACAACGTGTCATTAATGTGCCAGGAACCTTCTGTAACCTGCGCTGATGAGCAGCCAGTCGCATGTACACACGACTCGGTTTGGGTTAAAATAAATATTATTACAGCTCCACCCACAGAAAACCAAATTAGAACCAGATGTTTTAGCCCCTCCCACCTCAGACTAACTCAGTTTAGCCCCTCCCACCTCAGACTAACTCAGTTTAGCCCCTCCTACCTCAGACTAACTCAGTTTAGCCCCTCCTACCTCAGACTAATTCAGTTTAGCCCCTCCCACCTCAGACTAACTCAGTTTAGCCCCTCCCACCTCAGACTAACTCAGTTTAGCCCCTCCTACCTCAGACTAACTCAGTTTAGCCCCTCCTACCTCAGACTAATTCAGTTTAGCCCCTCCTACCTCAGACTAACTCAGTTTAGCCCCTCCCACCTCAGACTAACTCAGTTTAGCCCCTCCTACCTCAGACTAACTCAGTTTAGCCCCTCCTACCTCAGACTAACTCAGTTTAGCCCCTCCTACCTCAAGCCAGCTCAATATATCCACCCCTAAAACCAGTTCCATCACCATACCCACCTATAATACCCCATTTTGGCTCCACTCAAATTAAACTGGTAAATTATTCAGAATTATTTATTACTTGTAAATGTATTAATTTTCTTTTTTGATTATTTTTAAATTCTGTGCATTTACAGCTAATAAACATTTTCTAAAAGATGCAGATGTTCTGTGGATGTGTGTGTGGTTGTGTGTCTGGGTGTGTTTGTGTCTGGGTGTGTGTATGTGTGTATATATGTGTGTGTCTGTGTGTGTGTGTGTGTGTGTATATATGTGTGTGTCTGTGTGTGTGTGTGTGTGTGTATATATGTGTGTGTCTGTGTGGTAAATAAGGTTTGATCTGAAGTGTCTCATCTTTGACATTTTTGGAATCTCTAGCTTGTGGGCTGCTGATCATTCAGAGGAGAAACCTTCTCAGATGTTCTCACAGTTAGCTGCTCTGACAGCTGGATATCAGATGAACTTTAACGGTTGTGTGTCACAGTTTGGAGTGTGGATCTGTTCTGATTCAGATGTCTGCTGTTCATGTGGATTTCGGATGTCGTGTAAACGTGGAGTCTGTGTTTAGTCACTTCGTGGCTTCTTCTGAGCGATGAATATGCGACCTGTGGTTAGATATATCTGAAAGTGTGAAATAGTGGGTGGAGTTTATGCAAATGAGCTCTGTACATCAGTGTGCTTACCTGCAGTCAGGACTGAAAACAAAACATTTGATGAGCCAATCATTGTCACTGTGAGAGCTGAACTCATCACAGCCACACCTTCCTCACATCAGCACCTGTCTCAGCTCAGGTGATGGATCTCAGTGGCGTACGTGAGGTCAGCTTTGGTTCTGACCCGGTGCTCAGTGACAGAGACAGAAACCTGGTCTGAACTTGGCACCAGCACTTCCTGTCCACGGTCCTGCAGCTCCAGCGTTCTCCACGTTCCTCACAGCAGAGACGAGACTCTCTAACAGCACATACTTCATGATGTGGGCCTGGTTTAGTTATTTTGGGATGTTATTGGTTTTTATTTGTTGCTGCTGGTCAGCTCTTATATAACAGTCATGTTCTCCAGAGACGCTCATGTGCTCTAGCTTCTTTTTTACACAGAAGTGTAAACAAACTGATTATTTGAATCTATTTTAGAATTTTTTTTGATGATGATGCTCTCTATCTATTCCCCCCCCCCCCCAATCTCTCTCTCTCTCTCTCTCCATCTCTCTCTCTCTCTCTGTAGGGCCGCCATGTCAAGACAGGCCAGCTTGCTGCAATCAAGGTCATGGACGTCACAGGGGTAAGCAAAAATATATTTCTCCACCACTGCGCTCTCTCTCTCTCTCTCTCTCTCTCTCTCTCTCCCCCTCTCCCTCCCCCCCTCTCTATCTCCCCCCCCTCCCCCTCTCCCTATATATTTCTCCATGCTATATTTCTCCATTATAGAATAAACATACACACAATTGACGTATTTCTGATTTAAAATGGAAAACAATTTTGCAGGAAGAAAAACTGCACAAATTCCTCAAAAATACCTAATGGAAGCTTACAGATTCAAAGTAGCAACATTTCTGTATGTGTGTGTGTGTGTGTGTGTGTGTGTGTGTGTGTGTGTGTTTTCTGGCAGGATGAGGA
>NC_083484.1:262500-265000 GCF_030014155.1 Tachysurus vachellii
GAGCTTTCTGGAGTAGAAGATGGAGTTTTTCACCACTGCTTTAAACATAGGCACAAAGGGAAGAGAAAATATCTCTCTTTCTTTCAAATGTAATATAATAGAACATACAAAGGAAAATTATAAGCCTTATTTGATGGTACATGAGAAAGAAGATGGTGAAATAAAGCGAACATGAATCACTGCATGATCAGAGCTGCTAATGATCACATATAACGATCACATTAATCACTTCAACATTTAGTTTAATTAAACACAGTGGCATCAACACTCATTACTCAACAGCACAGCCACATCCATCTCTTATAAAATCTGAACATGCCCTGAATTTCACTGCGTCTCCCAACTGTGTTCCACTGCAGGAGTATAAGCGGAAGCAACTGGAGGAGCAGAGGCAGGCGGAGAGGCTTCAGAGGCAGCTCCAGCAGGAGAGAGCTTACCTGGTTTCCCTCCAACAGCAGCAGCAGCAGGAGCCTCGACCTGCCGACAAGAAGCAGCTCTATCACTACAAGGACTCGGTCAACCCCAGCGACAAACCCGCCTGGGCCAAAGAGGTACGAACTGTCTGAGTTACTACACTGTGGAACCTGCTAGAGACTGGTGTTACATCACCACAGGGAAAACACACTTTCTGGAAAAGCTAAAAAACCTGGAGATTTATAGAATAATAACACACAGCCATGCAAAATGTCATAAAAATACAAAAACATTATGATGTGAAATGATAGTGAGGTTCTAAAATGTAAAAGTCACTGAACATTAATGACAGGTTTCCTCCGGTATGTTATGTAAGATATTCAGGGGTCACTAGAGGTTATATTGAACAAAGTGTTTTGGAAATCACTTCTCCAAAGACAGTTCCAGCTCAGCTCAGTTCAGTTCAGTTCAGTTCCAGCTCAGTTCAGTTCAGTTCAGTTCCAGCTCAGTTCAGTTCAGTTCAGTTCAGTTCCAGTTCAGCTCAGTTCAGTTCAGTTCCAGCTCAGTTCAGTTCAGTTCAGTTCCAGCTCAGTTCAGTTCAGTTCAGTTCAGTTCCAGTTCAGCTCAGTTCCAGCTCAGTTCCAGCTCAGTTCCAGCTCAGTTCCAGTTCAGTTCAGTTCAGTTCCAGTTCAGTTCAGTTCCAGCTCAGTTCAGTTCAGTTCTCTTTACATCATGTTTGTAATAATAGTTTTTATTCAGGTCATGAGACGAGCCCAAAGTAACTCCCCTCGTCTACCTACAAAGAATCAGTACCATGAGGAGGCGCGGCTTTCGCACCTCCTCCTCCTTTCTGACCACGCCTCCAGCCACGTCCCCTCCCGTCCCCCATCCTACCCAGCCGCCACCCCCTCACACGCCCAGAGAGAGCGGGCCGAGATCCAGCTCAGGCAGCAGGGCATCAACGCCAACATCCCCAGAATCCGGGTGTCCTGTGAGCCAGATATGGATCAGATCAGCCAACTGCTCCCAGGGTCGGGCCAGGAGAAACGTGGGCGGAGTCCCGGACGATCTGGAGCATGGGACAGTGAGGTAGAGAGACAGGTGAAAAAAAACAGCCATGACTAAAAAAACAGGGCAAATCCTGCCATCTTTACTGCCCTGACTGCGGGGAACAAACTTCTGGCACTTTCTCCAAACTTCAGTCTGATCTCTTTGGGTTTTTGGATGAACTCTTTGGGGGAAAAACTCATTTCCTTCTTCGGTCCCTCCATCACTGTGGGATTTGGTGACCATGAGCTCTTTTGTCTTTTCTCTCCAGCTTCATACTATATGAAACTCTCGCTGCTTTCTCACTCCTACTGAGGAACAGCATCTGGTGAGAGTTGGGGATTTGGTTGTTGGTTGTTGAGTCATGAAGCTGCATTAAGTCACTTGTTGGCGTAACAATTAATTAAGGCTCATAACACTAAACAAATCCTCTTCTTCTGGGATGGGAATAAAACTCGCTCAGTATTAAAGTTTTTCTCTTTTCTCTCTTGTTAATATCTCTGTTCAGGTTCACTTTCCTCCCAGATTGTTCTTTTCTGTCCTCTTGATTGACTTTATGGATGTTTTATTAATATTCTTTGTGTAAAGATTGTTTTTAGTACAGTGTGAAATGAATTTTCTCAGATTTGCTGCAGGATCGTTCTTGTGCTCTTCAACCCGCCACATCAGCATCCTCCGGCCCTCAGCATCCTCGCTGCTGTCCATGTCGGGGTTTATTATAGAGTTAAAGTCACATCTGATTAGCTTCTCAGTCCTGATGTGCAGCACATCTGCTGCTGATTTTTATTTAGATGTTTATATTCCTCTTGTTCTTCCACATCTGTTCTAATGAGCTGTTTTAGTTTGACTGTGTTGAAGGTTTAGACTTTAACACGTCAGCAGTGTGCAGTTTTACTCCTTCCACACTGAATCACACTGTTCCTGACATCTGTCTTTTCTCCAGGTGGAGGAACGTTCCAAACTGAACCGTCAGAGTTCTCCAGCTCTGCAGCACAAAGTGGCTAATCGTATCTCAGACCCGTCGCTGCCTCCTCGCTCT
>NC_083484.1:270000-292500 GCF_030014155.1 Tachysurus vachellii
TAGGTCTTTTTTCAGCATCTTTACTCTTTAGTAGTCTCAGTGCTGATTGGCTGCTCAGGTTGCTGCATTTCTCAGAGTAACACCAGGTGGCGCTGTGGCGGTGACATGCCAGGTGACAGGGACAGCAATAGCACCTCTTTCTCTTTTCCTCTCCTGCAGATGTTTGGGGAAAGAAAGCGCTCGGGTCATGCCGAGAGCAACGGTTTCCCTGGTAACGCCAATCTTCCTGATCTAGTGCAGCAAAGCCACTCCCCCTTGGCCACGCCCAGCGAAGGCCCAGGGCTCCGCTCCAGTCTGCTTGGGCAGGACCTGGACTCTGTGGCTGAAGTAGGTTACAGTGCAGCCCGTCAGTCCAAGCCACCCCGCCTTCTGACCTTTGCCCACTAACCCGACCCTGACCTTTGACCTCGCTAACCATCCCTATCCGGTCTAGTCCAAAATGAACCGCATATATTTATATTCCTATATTTATATATATATATATGGCTGTGCTTCCTGGCTGTAGTCTCAGGGATGCCCGCTCTCTTGTCCGGGTTCAGGCTTCCTTTTGTAATTATTTTAATCACTCATCTATTAACGCTTTTCTCCCCATCATCACAACGCATGAGCCATGACTCAACATTATTATAACATACTTATCACCTTAAAAACCATCGCTAAGTGCTTACTAACTGTTACGCTCTGCTAAAAACCTTTGTTTATGGCTCGTTACTATGCGCATGTTAAATTAACGCTTTTGATAACTTCCTGTATGAAAAATGCATTATAAACTAAACATGTAGCATTCATAATGCCTTATAGAGTCTAATATACACATTTGATGTTTAGAAGTATTTATGCTGATATATGACTTCATATTGTATTATAACATCATCTCTATATAGCATTAATGTACACCAATGTGCTGTAATGCGTTATAACTTACATACGGCGCTGATGCCTTATCAGTTATAGTGCATTATCACAGTGTTGTGTACTATGAGCAGATGTTGTGATGTGTTACGTAACCTAATGTTATGAAGTCACATGACCCTGCTTTATAAAATGTAACTTAACTGTCATGAGCAGCCGTATTCCAGACAGATGAAGAGTTATAGCACTTTATAGAGAATGAGCATATGATCTGATCGAGGTTTGCTTTAATGCATTATAATGTACATGCAGTACAGATGTCCAGAACATTTTCTTTACCGTGTTCTTATGATGCGTTATGTACCTGTAAATACCTGTATCTGTTACCCCTCATGAGCAGTTCTGCAGCTTATCCCAGCCTTAATAATGTGCTATGGATGCTATATTTCTAACTATGCGTTTATAATGTGTTATTAGCTCAGAATTAACAGGAAGTGTTACTCTGATCACTGGATACAGCTGTGTTGCTTTGCCAGATGTTGTGCCTGAAGTAATAGGTGTGTGTTTGATCCACAGTACGGGAGCGGCTCTAAAGCCTCCTTTACCCCGTTTGTGGACCCGCGAGTGTACCAGACGTCACCCACTGAAGAAAGCAGTGAGAACTCAGCAGCAGGTTCTTGTCCCTGTGCTTTAATGAGATCTGTAATGAATCAGAACAGAACAATAATCTAAGTCGTAGGTTTTATTATTCATTAAATCGTGTTGTTCTCGGCTGCAGCTCTCTCCGTCGACGAGCTGCTGAGGCACGAGCAGGAACAGGAGCAGGCTCGGCTCAACGAGGCTCGGAAGATCTCCGTCGTCAACGTCAATCCCACCAACATCCGGCCGCACAGCGACACGCCTGAGATCCGCAAATACAAGAAACGCTTCAACTCTGAGATCCTGTGTGCTGCTCTGTGGGGTGAGTTTCAGCATCACGCAGCTCTCAATAATCCTTCATCCTAGTTTAAAATCTGTCACAGATATTTTAGAATTAAATCTGATTTGATTTACAAGCAGTTTCTTTTCCTAATCTCATGTAAACTGATTGAAACACATTGTGAGGAGTTATGGAAGGAGTCTCCAGTGTGAGCTTCACATCTTCAGGACAAAGGAGTTTATACTGCTTTGTGTTTCTCAGTAACAAGCTGAGATTTTTCTCTTATTAACTTGAAGAGGGAGAATAAAGAGGGAGAATAAAGAGAGAGAATAAAGAGGGAGAATAAAGAGGGAGAATAAAGAGAGAGAATAAAGAGAGAGAATAAAGAGAGAGAATAAAGAGAGAGAATAAAGAGGGAGAATAAAGAGAGAGAATAAAGAGAGAGAATAAAGAGGGAGAATAAAGAGAGAGAATAAAGAGGGACTGCCGAGGGGACGAGTGTTTAGAGCTGACACAAACACACGAGAACTTCTCCATGATTTAATGTAACAAACGAGTGCTGTGACGTTTCTTGTCTAAACTGTTGTGTTATTAGAAGAATAGAATACTTTCAATTACTGTTAGTGAAAAATGATCAGCTTCAGGATGGTAAGAGTATTATTCTGTAACACACACACACACACACACACACACACACACCATGTGTATTGAGGATGTGAGTGTATAAGGCTGGGGATTTGATTTGCTGCAGGTGTGAATCTGTTGGTTGGGACTGAAAATGGTCTGATGTTGTTGGACCGCAGCGGTCAGGGGAAAGTCTACAACCTCATCAGCCGCCGCCGCTTTCAGCAGATGGACGTGTTGGAGGGCCTTAACGTCTTAGTCACCATCTCCGGTGAGAAAGAGAAGAGGAGTAAAGAGTAAACAGTATTGAGAAGTTAATTTAATAGACTTTAATTACTGTTCTTTTGTGTTGTGGTTAAACTGATGTCTAATATTCCCAGTTGCACATTTTTCTGGCACATAAATGAACTCGAGTGTGAACAGAGTCACAAAAACTCCACCACTTTTCTTTAAAAGGAAGTCGAGGAAAGATTTTTTTATTCCGATTCACATCAGGAGATGATGATTACAGAAATGATGATGCACATTTATCTCGTTTTCTCCAGGCAAAAAGAACAAGTTGAGGGTTTACTACCTGTCATGGCTCAGGAACCGGATCCTCCACAATGACCCTGAGGTGGAGAAGAAGCAGGGCTGGACCACAGTGGGAGATCTGGAGGGCTGCGTTCATTACAAAGTTGGTATGTTCTGTTCATCACCGTCTCTGGCAGGTTGTATATGAATCTCATGTTTATATTAATATTTAAATATTATTTTATTTCTGTTTAATCTGATCTGGTGTCTTTGCGTGTGAAAGTAAAATACGAGCGGATCAAGTTCCTGGTGATTGCCTTGAAGAACGCGGTAGAGATTTACGCATGGGCTCCGAAGCCTTATCACAAATTTATGGCTTTTAAGGTGAGTGTCATTTATATACGATGGGTTTATCTGTGCATTAAAGCGTCGGATGTTTGTGAATGAATCAGGTTTTTTCAGAGCGAGTTATTTTTATAGAAGTCAAACAGATCAGAGCTTGAGGATGAAGAGCTCTTACAGGTTTCTCTTTCTCTCTGAAGTCCTTCACCGATCTGCAGCACAAACCTCAGCTGGTGGATCTGACCGTAGAGGAAGGTCAGAGGTTAAAGGTCATCTACGGCTCCAGTGTTGGATTTCACGTCATCGACGTTGACTCGGGAAACCCGTACGATATCTACATCCCATCGCACGTAAGTGACGGAGTGCTGAGCAGAGTGGCTTTTCCTCTTCCTCCACCTGTGACCAGACGCTTCCTCTATCACAAGGACACACAACTGCATGGCTTTTTTTTTAATGAAAGAAGAAAGAAAGAATAATAATAATAAGGAGAATAAAAATACAATTATTTGAATCATATCCATAGATCCAAGATAATTAGTGATCTAGTGTACATAAGATCTTCTGTGACGTGTTGTAATGTTGTGTAGAGTTGTGTTTGTGCGTTGCTCAGAGCAAAACATTTCCCCGATCTACGACCTTTGACCAACAAAAACCATCTGATAAAGTGAACCAGAGCAAGCAGAAAGTTTTGGCACTTAAGTGTGTGTGCGTGCGCATGTATGTTTGTGTGAGTGTGTGAGTGTGTGAGAGAGAGAGCAGGTCACTTGTTATTGGGAGACTTTATTGTTGCAGCAGTTTCTCACACCCTGCCGAGTGAGCGGAAAAGAAAAGGTCTCCTGCAGCTAATTTTGTGCTCGTGCTTGTTACCCGAGGCTGACGGTCCCAAACCCCTTCCCTTCCCCGTGTTCCTCCCTCAGATTCAGGGCAGTGTCACCCCTCACGCCATTGTGGTACTCCCCAAGACCGACGGGATGGAGATGCTTCTGTGTTATGAAGATGAGGGAGTCTATGTGAACACATACGGCAGAATCACTAAAGACGTGGTGCTACAGTGGGGAGAGATGCCCACCTCTGTTGGTAGGTCGTGGTTGTTTATTTTATTGGCACACGAAAATGATCCCGTCTCCTTTCAGAACCCTGAGGCCCGGGTGCTACTGGAACCTGCCCCAGTCATCAAGCAGCCTTTTGCACCAGATGAATTGAAGTTTGTCGCTAATCATAACACAGTGATGATATTGTTATAGAAGCCCAAACAGCAGATTAGCTCAAAAACACTGTACAAAGTTTTCAGTATGTTGGTAGAACATTAGGTCCAGGTCGTCAGGCCGATCATGAGCACCTGTAGTTCAACTCTCGTGGACACGAAGACTCTTGTAATGACCGCTGATGATGTTTATAGCCATGGACTCATAGTCCAAAGCTGTAATTTATTCCTGATGAGAAGGAACCTGTTTATACAGTTCAGCTTCAGTTCATCTAGTGCCACTGGCTGCATTTTTCTCAATCTTACTTTCAGTGTAACAAATACACACACACACACACACACACACACACACACACACACACACACTCTGCCTGTGTGCTGATCTTTAGGTCGGGTTTACACTGTGTGATTTCTGTTATTTTCAGTGTTGCAGCAACTAACATAATAAAAGAATATTTTGTTAGTGCAGATTTGTGTTGTTATAACACATGACTTCATGCAATACATCATAACCAAAGATAAGTGACAACAAAGTTAGTGTGTTTGTGAGAAATTTCTGATTAAATTCTGTGAGTGCTGCTACGTTTGCCTAAAATCTACTGTAAAGACTGCGGCAAACACACAGCACAGGTACAGATCTGGTACTGATACAGATCCGGTACAGATACAGCTACAGATTCGGTAGCAGCGATAGGAAACTGTAAAGGAAACACAGAACACATCTCATAACCTCCTGTTCATTGTGAAGAAAGTGTGTTTATGTGAAGTCGTTTTGTGCAGCAGCTGATTTCAGAATCACTCTGATTGAGGACCTTGTACATAAAAATAATGTTCTTTAATGACCTACAGGTCTGTCATTAGAGGACGGTATAATGTCACATGGAACACACTATCACAGGATCTTGTACAGTGCAAAGAGGAATCATCTTAAAACACTGCTGAAATCACACAGAGGAAAACCGGCTTCATCTCTCTGGAGCTTCACTCTTTTCCCTTACATTCAGTTCAGACTCAGTGCCCTTTTGCGACCCTTATGCCCCTCTTGTGCCCCTCTCACCCCAAGCTCTGGTGCTGTCTATCAGTGTATTTTTCATTCATTGTGTTGTTTTCTTGTTAATGTTTTGTTCATTAACTAACACCAGAGTCACAATCGAGATATTTGTTTTGTTTCATCACATTTTTGTGTGAATCTGTGAAAGATCTGAGTGTTTATTTCCTGTCTATTGACTAAAAACCTCAAATGCATCTTTTAAATTTACAGCATGATGAATGGATCCTGTGTGTGGTTGAGTGTGTGTTTGTGTGTGTGTTTGTCTGTGTTTGAGTGTGTGTGTGTGTGTGTGGTTGAGTGTGTGTGTGTGTGTGTGTGTGTGGTTGAGTGTGTGTGTGTGTGTGTTTGAGTGTGTGTGTGTGTGTGTGTTTGAGTGTGTGTGTGTGTGTGTGTGTGTCTGTTTGAGTTTGTGTGTGTGTGTGTTTTTTTGTGTGTGTGTCTGTCTGTTTGTGTGTGTGTGTGTGGTTGAGTGTGTGTGTGTGTGTGTGTGTGTGTGTGTGTGTGTGGTTGAGTGTGTGTGTGTGTGTGGTTGAGTGTGTGTGTGTGTGTGGTTGAGTGTGTGTGTGTGGTTGAGTGTGTGTGTGTGTGTGGTTGAGTGTGTGTGTGTGTGTGGTTGTGTGTGTGTGTTTGTGTGTGTTTGAGTGTGTGTGTGTGTGTTTGAGTGTGTGTGTGTGTGTGTGTGTGTGTGTCTGTTTGAGTGAGTGTTTGTGTGTGTGTGTGTGTTTTTTTGTGTGTGTGTCTGTCTGTTTGTGTGTGTGTGTATGTTTGAGTGAGTGTGTGTGTGTGTGTGTATGTTTGAGTGAGTGTGTGTGTATGAGTGAGTGTGTGTGTATGTTTGTGTGTGTGTGTTTGAGTGTGTGTGTGTGTATGTTTGAGTGTGTGTGTGTGTATGTTTGAGTGTGTGTGTGTGTATGTTTGAGTGTGTGTGTGTATGTTTGAGTGTGTGTGTATGTTTGAGTGTGTGTGTGTGTATGTTTGAGTGTGTGTGTGTGTGTATGTTTGAGTGTGTGTGTGTGTGTATGTTTGTTTGTGTGTGTGTTTGTGCGTGTGTGTGTGTATGTTTGAGTGTGTGTGTGTATGTTTGAGTGTGTGTGTGTGTGTGTATGTTTGTGTGTGTGTCTGTGTTTGTGTGTGTGAGTGTGTGTGTGTTTTTTTTGTGTGTGTCTGTGTGTGTGTATGTTTGAGTGAGTGTGTGTATGTTTGAGTGTGTGTCTGTGTTTGTGAGTGTGTGTGTATGTTTTTTTTGTGTATGTTTGAGTGAGTGTGTGTGTATGTTTGAGTGTGTGTGTATGTTTGAGTGTGTGTGTCTGTGTTTGTGTGTGTATGTTTTTTTTGTGTGTGTCTGTCTGTGTGTGTATGTTTGAGTGTGTGTGTGTGTGTTTGTGTGTGTTTAAACTGAAGGATCCATTAGACTGAAACAGATGAATGAAAGATGCTGATATTAAGATTGTCTGTAATTCCCCCTGATGCTGATCACACATCTGATGTAAATTGGTGTCTGTATGATTAACCTTCTAGCTTTGGATGTTTGTTCTCATCTTTGTCTTGGAAGAATGTGAATGTTGGGGTTTATTTTGTGTTCAGAGCGAGCAGCTGGCATTTCAGACATCATCAATCGATCCAAATGAATAATCAAATTACAGAGAACAAAAACTACTTCTCATATTTGTAGAATAACGATCTTCAGATCTTCCTGCTTAGAGAAATCAGACATGAATTATTCAATATTCCAGTCATGAGTTATTTTATGAATGGAGTAAATGTAAAATTTGTAACTTTTTACTAGACAGAATAAACTTGCCACCATAATCACAGCACATTTGGAGGGTGACGAGTTTTCAGAAGTTTTGCTTCAGAAACTGCTGCAATAATGACCTCCTGCTGGTGTTGGGTGTCACGAGCAACCCGGTGTTTTCCACTCGGTTCCGGTTCAGATCGGGTCGGTTTCTGGTTGCTTTTGTCCGTCAGAAGTCGTCGAGCAGCGGGAGGGTTTTCTCACAGTGCTGTGTGTTGTGTTTATTGCTCTGAGAATCATCTCTGTCCTGTCCCACGTCCTGTGTCCTGCCTCCTTCCTGTTTCTCCTGCAGCCTACATCCACTCCAACCAGATCATGGGATGGGGAGAGAAAGCCATTGAGATCCGTTCCGTGGAGACGGGACACCTCGACGGAGTTTTCATGCACAAGCGAGCTCAGCGACTGAAGTTTCTGTCTGAGAGAAACGACAAGGTGGGCTTTAGATAAAATGAGTCCAATTGTGTTTGTTCAGTGTGTATTTAGTGTTTGTTCAGTTTGTATTTAGTGTTTGTTCAGTGTGTATTTAGTGTTTGTTCAGTGTGTATTTAGTGTTTGTTCAGTGTTTGTTCAGTGTGTATTTAGTGTTTGTTCAGTGTGTATTTAGTGTTTGTTCAGTGTGTATTTAGTGTTTGTTCAGTGTTTATTTAGTGTGTATTTAGTGTTTGTTCAGTTTGTATTTAGTGTGTATTTAGTGATTGTTCAGTGTGTATTTAGTGTTTGTTCAGTGTGTATTTAGTGTTTGTTCAGTGTGTATTTAGTGTTTGTTCAGTGTGTATTTAGTGTTTGTTCAGTGTGTATTTAGTGTTTGTTCAGTGTGTATTTAGTGTTTGTTCAGTGTTTATTTAGTGTGTATTTAGTGTTTGTTCAGTTTGTATTTAGTGTGTATTTAGTGATTGTTCAGTGTGTATTTAGTGTTTGTTCAGTGTGTATTTAGTGTTTGTTCAATGTGTATTTAGTGTTTGTTCAGTGTGTATTTAGTGTGTATTTAGTGTTTGTTCAGTGTGTATTTAGTGTTTATTTAGTGTGTATTTAGTGTTTGTTCAGTGTTTAGTGTGTTTAGTTTGTTCAGTGTGTGTTTAGTGTTTGTTCAGTGTGTATTTAGTGTTTGTTCAGTGTTTATTTATTGTGTATTTAGTGTTTGTTCAGTGTTTATCTAGTGTTTGTTCAGTGTGTATTTAGTGTTTGTTCAGTGTGTATTTAGTGTTTGTTCAGTGTGTATTTAGTGTTTGTTCAATGTGTATTTAGTGTTTGTTCAGTGTGTATTTAGTGTTTATTTAGTGTGTATTTAGTGTTTGTTTAGTGTGTTTAGTTTGTTCAGTGTGTATTTAGTGTTTGTTCAGTGTGTATTTAGTGTTTGTTCAGTGTTTATTTATTGTGTATTTAGTGTTTGTTCAGTGTTTATTTAGTGTGTATTTGGTGTGTATTTAGTGTGTATTTAGTGTTTGTTCAGTTTGTATTTAGTGTTTGTTCAGTGTGTATTTAGTGTTTGTTCAGTGTGTATTTAGTATTTATTCAGTGCGTATTTAGTGTGTATTTAGTGTTTGTTCAGTGTTTATTTAGTGTGTATTTAGTGTTTGTTCAGTGTTTGTTCAGTGTTTATTTGGTGTTTGTTCAGTGTTTATTTGGTGTTTGTTCAGTGTTTATTTGGTGTTTGTTCAGTGTTTATTTAGTGTGTATTTAGGAAACGTTCCTGGTTCAGAGTTGTTATGAAGCTGCTGATTGTTAACGTGTGTAATTTCAGTGTTAACTGAGTGAATATCAGTAAAACAGAACAGAGGTGTTTTTTATAAACACTGGCTCTAAAAATGTCCTGAGTGAGTAACCGACTCGTCTGTTTGCCCCCTGTGCTGTTGTAGGTCTTCTTCGCCTCGGTCCGATCAGGAGGCAGTAGCCAAGTTTTCTTCATGACCTTGAACAGAAATTCCATGATGAACTGGTAAAACCCGCCCACACACCTTCCCCCCCCACGGGCCCCACCACTCGCCCCCTGCGTTGTGTATCTGTTTTCTATATCGATGGGGTGGGACAGAATGACTAGAACCCACGGTGTGTGGAATCACAGGGCTGCTTTTAAGATTAAATACTTTTAGAAAATAAATCAATAAAACAAAATAATGGCCAGGAGCCGCTCCAGAGAGCCGACGTTCATCTCACATCCACACGAAGCTCTGGCCGCCGAGAGAAGAACAGCCACCTCCTGTACCCAGAATTCCTTACGGCTCTGACCTGCGGGTTCTTGTTTTTATCATGATGATGTAGTTTTGGAGAAAAACAGAGATGGACAGAACTGATGGCCAAAAATCAAGAAAATTAATGATATTGTAACTGTTTAGTCACTTTTATCACAATAATTTATTGCTGTTGGTTCAACAAAACAATTCTATGGAAAGGTGTGTGTGTGTGTGTCTGTGTGTGTGTCTGTGTGTGTGTCTGTGTGTGTGTTTCTTTCACGTTATGTTTTTGCATTTCATCACACTGTAACTGTACAAAGGTTTGTGAGGTTTCTATGTTTGCAATATAT
Organism: Tachysurus vachellii; assembly: GCF_030014155.1. Classification (NCBI taxonomy): domain Eukaryota; kingdom Metazoa; phylum Chordata; class Actinopteri; order Siluriformes; family Bagridae; genus Tachysurus; species Tachysurus vachellii. The sequence goes on from NC_083484.1 coordinate 279,822, forward strand.
TTCCGTGTGTGTGCGAGTGTGCATGTGAGTGTGCGTGAGAGTGAGTGTGTGCGCACGTGTGTGTGCGCACGTGTGTGTGCCCTCACCATCCATCTATATAAAACATCAGACGATAGTTAAGTCTGGTCTGAACGTGTGGATGTTTTATGCAGAAGGTTACAGCCGAATCCTGGGAAATTATTTGTAAATTAAATTAAAGCTCAGTTTCTCTTCATAAACAATCGACACGTGATGGAGTTTAGCATTTTACACGTTGTTGCTTCAGTGCAATAAAGAGCAGGAGATCTGGGTTCTGGGTTTTAGCTCAAACCTGAACCTCCAGTCTGAAACTTTCAGAGCTGTGTTCGAGGTTTATGTGAGTTTTTTTAAGATAATCCTTTAATAAATCTGCTCACACAACACAGGGGATTTCTGTTCTTTTTTCTCAGATTGTGATGACATGAGTTCAGTGCATTGAGCTTCCTCTAAACCTACCTCATTACTTCCTCCAGTCAAGTTTATATTCAACCATAACGTCATTATTAATAAAACGTTCACTAGAATTCAGACAAAGGCACAGGAGGAATCTCAATTTTATAATATACGTTTTATTATAAATTAATTCTTTATGCATCCTGAACATTTCTTTTTTTATAATTTTTTCCCCCACAATAAACTGTCACTAGATTCTATATAAAAATGAAGCGATTCAGTTTAATCTGTCAGGATAAATTTCATACTCAAATACGACTTGAATGTTTATAATATTTACAAATTCACAAGAAAAAAATGTGTGAAAGGTGTGTTAACACCTGTAATAAATTCAGCAAAACTTTCTTCACTGGTGCATTTTATTAGGATGTTTTGGTGCTCTAGTGCTGAATCGTTTCTAAGAATCATGGTGCAGAAAAGAAAATGATTCTTTTCACTTAAACTCAAATAATTGAAATTAAGCTTGATAAATTTAATAAAGTCAAAGATCAAATTGAGTATGAGTACAAGTGTGTACAAGTGTGTACAAGTGTGTATGAGTGTAGAAGAAGTGTGTAAACTGCAGATTAGAGACTTTTAGTTTCAGCAGAATTTTTCACCCCCGAGACGTTTTAATTCTGAAATAAACCACCTGTGTGTGTGTGTGTGTGTGTGTGTTTCTGCGGTTTCTGCATGTCTGTAGCTTTACATTGGGGATTTCACCCCCAGGTTATTCTTCATTCGAGCATAAAAATGTGAACTGAAGTTAAAACATCTCGTCTCTTTTTTGTTGTTCATAAAAAAATTCACTTCATTCACTTTTTCATCTCACATTTGTCTTAATTTTAATTTCATTTAATCATCAGTAAATCCATCACATCCTACTATCATTCTTGGTAGTTTGTTAAGTTTCACACAAACTTATGTGGAATTTCTCACATTTTTATTTGCTTATTTTCTGGCTGAATAAGAGCTAAAATAATTCTCCATTTTGGCTTTTAAAGAATGTTTTAGTGATTTTTTTCTTTACTTTTTGAGAAATTAAAGCTGTTATCTAACTGTTTGGCAAAAAATCAGGCTAAATAAAATACAGAATAAAGTTAGCAGTAAAATAAATCACACAGCGAATAATTCTGTAAATATAATTACAGTAAAATTATGTATTTTAACAATTATTACATGCTTCCAAACCTGACTCCAAGTGAATTTCCATTTTAATAACTTATTTAATAATACTTCGTTAAACATTCTTAATGCTGTTACAGAAACTAAAAATGTACAAAACTTTAAAGTGAAATAAAATAAATATTACATTTACGTAAAAGCCTGGAGTTGGATTTTATATGCAAATAATATTCGAATAATATTTCATGTAAATTTTTATTGCAGTTCTATTTACAGAATTACAGACTGCCGTTATTTTTACTGTCTCACGAGTTTTTTTTATATTTAACTTCTTTTCATGTTTATTCACGTCATCATGCTTTTTTGTAAAAGAATTTGTTCACTGCTTCCAAAACATGAATGTTACGATTAAAATGATTCAAAAAGTCATACTACTGAAAACTCTGAACTAGGCCTGAGGTCTGATCTCATCTGCTGGGAGCCTGGTACTTTTCCACTGGATACTGAATACTGAATTTTCTTATTCTGATGTAAAAATGTGGTGGCCTGAGTGGTTATAAACTGAGGATCTAACAGACGAGCCGAGGTTGGACGCTGGTTATTCTGATGGGATTTATTTGTACAGTATACTTCTGGTCTGTCATTGTGTTTGGAGGCGACAGTATTATTACTAATTCTTTTGCAAAGGGATTTTTTTCTCTAGCTGTAATTTGGAATAGCTCGTCAGTCTGAAAGTGCTGAACTCTATATTAGAATGTCAGAGATGTTTAATATCAGTGCTTTATGTAATATCACTTTATCCTATTCTCCATTTATCCCAGTACTGTTTGAGGCTTCTTTCCTTTTTCTTTATAATTTCACTGCTAAATTATAGCCAAACTGATGTACTGAACTCTTCTGTATGGTGACATTTTCCTTTCCCTGCTTTATTTAGTTTTTCTGTTTGTTTGTTTTAGTTTTTTTCAGGGGGAAAAGCACTCGTCTTATTTATATTTGAATGAAAGCCTGAAAGGAATCAATGCCGATGTAAATGAAAACCAAACCTAACACAGTCATGTTGGGGCACAGCTAGGATTATTAGCAATAACATGTATCAAGGATTTTTTCTGGTATTTCATTTCTGTCTGAATTTGGTAGAAAAAATATGTTGAAATGTTTGAAGTCCAGAATTTGGGTTGTTGAGTTCGGAGTGACGCAGATTCTACACGAATATCTTCACACTTTGTTCCCATGTGACATAAAGCATTAGAACTTTGCTGTTTTTTAATAAATCGATGTATCAAATGACATTTTTGCTGTTGGTTATTTATTTATTCATTCATTTCTGTACTTATTCACAGATATTTGGATTTTAAACATAATTCTTTCTATATTTTATCATTAATTTAGCTTAGATTTAACTGATATTTTAAATCCCAAATAATGTCAAATTTAATGCAAAAGCATCTCAGAATGTTTGCACATTTACATTTAACCAATATTGATGTTTATGATAAGTATTAAATAAAATAAAGTATATTGTAACTAACTAGAGAGAGAGAGAGTGTATGTGTGTGTGTAACAGAGAGAGTGTGTGTTTGAGTGTGTGTGTGAAAGAGAACGAGACTGTGTTTGAGTGTGTGTTTGAGTGTACTGTATGTGTATGTGTGTGTTTGAGAGTGTTTTTGTATGTATGTGTTTGAGTGTGTGTGTGTTTGTATGTATGTGTTTGAGAGTGTGTGTGTTTGAGAGTGTGTTTGTGTGTGTGTATGTTTGTATGTATGTGTTTGAGTGTGTGTGTTTGTATGTATGTGTTTGAGTGTGTGTGTTTGTATGTATGTGTTTGTATGTATGTGTTTGAGTGTGTGTGTGTGTGTTTGTATGTATGTGTTTGAGTGTGTGTGTGTGTTTGTATGTGTTTGAGAGTGTGTGTGTATGTTTGTATGTATGTGTTTGAGTGTGTGTGTGTTTGTATGTATGTGTTTGTATATATGTTTGTATGTATGTGTTTGAGAGTGTGTGTGTGTTTGTATGTATGTGTTTGAGTGTGTGTGTGTTTGTATGTATGTGTGTGTGTGTGTGTTTGTATATATGTGTTTGAGTGTGTGTGTTTGTATGTATGTGTTTGAGAGTGTGTGTGTGTTTGTATGTATGTTTGAGTGTGTTTGTATGTATGTGTTTGAGAGTGTGTGTGTGTTTGTATGTGTTTGAGTGTGTGTGTTTGTATGTATGTGTTTGAGTGTGTGTGTTTGTATGTGTTTGAGTGTGTGTGTTTGTATGTATGTGTTTGAGAGTGTGTGTGTGTGTTTGTATATGTGTTTGAGTGTGTGTGTTTGTATGTATGTATGTGTTTGAGTGTGTGTGTGTGTGTGTGTGTGTGTGTGTGTGTGTGTGTGTTTGTATGTATGTGTTTGTGTGTGTGTGTGTGTATATGTGTTTGAGTGTGTGTGTGTGTGTGTGTTTGTATATATGTGTTTGAGAGTGTGTGTGTGTGTATATGTGTTTGAGTGTGTGTGTATGTGTTTGAATGTATGTGTTTGAGTGTGTGTGTGTGTGTTTGTATGTATGTGTTTGAGTGTGTGTGCGGGTGTGTAGCCCCGCCCACTATACGGGTGCCGCAGTAAAATTGTACGCGCATGCGCGTTGACATTCTTTTTTTTTCTTGGCAGTAAGTATCGCACACGCGCGCCTTTCTCTTGTGGAAAACAATGTGAAATTTCTTAAATATAACTGGGTCTAAAGTGTCACTCGATGTGTTGACGAGTGCGACTCCGTAACAACAACAACGCGTCGCCTTGGACATTTGTAAAAGTGTGTAAAAAGAAACGGCGCGTTGTTTAACACAGTTGAGGAGTAACTAAGTTAGCTAAGTGGCTAACAGGCGGCGAGCACGAGGCCTTCCTCGCGCACAGGTCACAATCACTGGTGATTACAGCGGGTTTAAGCTGATTGTTCGCGTCATTTAAGAGTTTATGTTCATGGTGATTTTTAACGAGCTTAAAATATGACTGAAGTAGTTGAGAGTTGTGCTTTAGTGATATTAGCGAGCTAGCTGAGCGCAGAAACGCAGATGTTTAGTGTGTAAGTGAGCGCACGCGCCGGTAACCGCTTCTTAAAGGATCTTTATTTAAACGTCCGCCGACATTAAAGTTGGAGTGTTTACAGTTTTATTAGCACCCGTTTCTGGGCCTTTAGTGTGTCGGTGGCGTCTGTGGCCTTACGTCGTGTGTCTAAAGTAACATTAAAGTTTGTCCAAGGCCCAGGGTTACCATACACACGTGTGAAGCGGAATAACACTTTAATACCCGGAGTTTGGGTTTTTATACCCACCGGCATTTGGGCGTGAAAAGCAGCACGTTTACACGTGGAATATTTCGCTTTGTACACCACTTTATACACCACTTAGTGTGAACAGCGCTGTGTTCATGGATTAAATGATTAGTGTTAATTGTGATGAGTGATTAAAGCGTCAGTGTGGAAACACGTGATGTGACGTACCCTGTTTTTTATATAATAATTTTCTTTACAATATGAATATTATATAGTTTGAATTGATGACCTGTGTACCAGTTAGTATGTATATGTTTATTAAACCTATAAAGTGTAATGAAGCTCTGCTCACAGCTGTAATGTTCAGACACAGTGTTAATTTCACTGCACTTTTCATTGCATCTGTTCCACGTTGCTTGCTTTTACCTTTTCTTAATCTTCATCATTCACATTTAAACCTATTTTGTTCTCGGCTTTTACTTCGATGTAAATCCTGTTTCTGTTTTTTCTGTCCTCAGTGCCCCTTGATTATATCCCACCATGGCAGATCCAGATCTTGATTTCACCAGTGGAGACGCCGGGGCCTCTGAAACGTACCCGCAGCAGTGCAGCGCTCTGCGCAAAAACGGCTTTGTGGTCCTGAAGGGTCGTCCCTGCAAAATCGTTGAGATGTCCACTTCCAAGACCGGAAAGCACGGCCACGCTAAGGTCAGGAGGATGTTCTGACTCGTTTTGTTTTACGCCGTATGTCAATTTTTAGCTTTATCGATGTATTGCATAAACTCCTTGTTATGGCACCGTCACTGTAAAAACCAGTCAAACAGCTTAATATATACATGACAAATCAATTGTTTACATCAGTTAGTTGCCTGAAAAGAAAAAAGTGAAAACTTTGGATCTAAAACGATGTAATTGGTTTCCGATGTTGAGTCAGATCTAACTTTGATCACAAACTATTCTTTCTTCCAGTGATGTTTTACAACAGGCTTAAAAACCGTACAGTTTTAATATTAAGAAATGTAATGCATGTTTATCCTGGTGTGCTACTCTGGCCCAGATTTGGTGCAGCAGTTTGTGTGTTTAAAGATTTCTACCTGTTTTGAGAGAACAGGATTTCCCCAGTCTTTTTTTAAGGTAGCTGGGGAAATGTTTCGGTTGTGTTGGTCGCTCATTTGGGTCAGGTCTCACCTGCATAGTCTCATTTCATCCTGAATTTAATATTATAATTTTTTTGTGTATTAAATTGTATTGCACAAGGGTGAGTGATGCACAAAAGGTTACAGCTGTATGGAATATATATTAATGAATATCATACAATCTGCCAGCCAATCTGTTCTGTTTTATCAAGAAAATTCAACCCCAAAATTACCCCTTAAATATAAGCGTCTAGGTTTAATATAAATTGACACTACATTATCTTGTGTGTGTACTGTTTATCTAATGCCTTAATATTGTTTGATTCATTATAAAATTGTGCATCTAGTTTTTGTTTGACTCTGAGCCCATTGTTTTTCTCCCTAACGCTTTGTTCTGTGGAGAGTTTTAAAGGTTAAATCTGCTCTCACCTGTGCAGGTTCACCTGGTTGGTATCGACATTTTCACTAATAAGAAGTATGAAGATATTTGTCCCTCAACCCACAACATGGACGTGCCCAACATAAAGAGAAACGACTTCCAGGTGTGTGTGTGTGTGTGTGAGAGAGAGAGAGATGGGGAAGGGGGTTAATGGAGAAACTGGATGCTTATGTTTGGGTTAATTTTAGTAAGTCAGTTAACTTTCCAGCCATTGTAGAGTACAAGGTTTTCAAGCTGTCTTGTGGTATTCAGTGGGTTGTTTTGTACCAATAAATAAAATATAATTATGGGCTGCATCATAATAAATGAGCCGAGTGCCTGTACATGATCTGTAATAGCAGTTTAAAACTCTTTAATTAATTCCTTTGATTTGTTGTATTACTTTTTAATAAGTAATGTCTTTTTCTCCAATTTAGTTTTTTCTTTACCCAAAGTTTCATGTGTTTTTTGTTTTTTTTCCCCACCTCCCCCCACCCTCCCAGCTGGTTGACATTAATGAGGGTTTCTTGTCTCTCATGATGGACAACGGTGATGTGCGTGAAGACCTTCGTGTTCCAGAGGGTGACCTGGGCAAGGAGATTGAATCCAAACACAGTGCTGGTGAAGACATGATGGTGGGTTACAGAAACGTTCTGCTTTCAAAATAAGATTCGAATCTTAAACTGTTTTTCCTCTTTTTTTTATGCAGCTTATTTGAATATTTAGGACAGAAATTTAATGTGCAATATTAGTTGTTTCATGATGGCTGTTTTGAAGCTTAAGGAAAAACAACAGTGAGTATTTATTTGTGGGTTGAAAGCAGTTGTTTCTCCACCAAAATATAGTGATTTTATTTTTAAGAAAAAACAGTGTGCATATATTAATGTTTATTATAAACAGTGGTTAATATTGATAATAGTTTGTTATAAACCTTTACAGGTTAGATGGCAGTGGTCATGTGATCAGTATACTTTATACTGAATTACTGTAAGTAATTGATTAGTAATGTGATGTGGTCTCCTCTCTCTCTCTCTCTCTCTCTCTTTTTTTTTTAGATTACTGTGCTCTCAGCAATGGGTGAAGAGTCCGCAGTCGGCATCAAGGCCTTTACCAAATAGTAAGCGTGCGAGCGACGGATGGAGAGAGAGAGACTGGGCTGCTCAGGCTGCAACATGCACCACAATAAAATCTCCTTTCTGTTTTTTTCTTCACCAAAGCTCTGGCCTTCACACACACATTCACAACTTGTTACTCTCGTTGTTTTTGGGTTTTCTTTCTTTCTTTTCTTTTGTTTTCCCCCCTGTGCCTCCTTCCAGTTACTCTGCTGGGCTTTTTTTAGACAATGTAATTATCTTCAGGTTTGGCATTCTTCTTTTGGATCAGATTTGTTTTAGGATTTTTAGTTGATTGTATTTTTTTTTTTTTTTTCCATTCCACTGTGTTTTGCCGTCATGGCGTTGGTCTGGCTATTTACATTCCTGAATGTTAAAGCAGGATCTGTTTGCCATTTACACATGGCATATATGGATATACACATGAAAACAGATATGGTTACTTAGCAGAATTGATGCCTTTCAGTGGAATATATGTTCAATGCATTTTAAATAAGGGGAAGAAAAAGCCCTCACTGACACCAGTGTTTTGTTTGTTTTGTTTTTGTTTTTGTTTTCCTCCTACCCCCCTGCTGCATTAAGGGTGCCATAACTTTTATTTTTTATTTAAACATGATTATGTATCTGCACTAAGGTCAGTTCTCTCAGTTGTTGCCTTTACCCAAAGTGAGATGTGAGTGTCCTGGTAGTTAGCACTTTGTAGTACTTTGAGTGCTACTGGAAACACTTTTTTTTTTTTTTTTTAATTTTTTTTTTTTTTTATTAAAGGAAAATCACTAAGACAAATAACCTTCAGTGGAATTTATAAGTGCCGGTCTCCATTGTGACATGGACAGAAGGATGTGATGGCCATGTGCGAGTACCTCTGTAACGCAATAGCAGCCTGGTTCTGGCTGTCAGACAACCTTAAATAAAGTGTTGAAGCCTGTTCATGTCTCATGTTGTAGGGTGTTTAAATTTGACTTGGAAAATGTGACCATAAGGACAAACTAGTTGAATGTGGTCTCGATGTGAGGGGGCCAATATTTTAAACCCTCACCATATAACGTGGTGTAATGGCTCAAACCCTGTATGCTCACTTCAAGGTAAAGATGTTATTCAAATTGTTGTCTTTGAAATTCTATGTTTTTAAATGTGTTTAACTGTAAAAATATAAAATGTGAAGTAGGACCTGGAGCAAATACGAGCTTCAAGAAAATCAGAAAGAAACGGAGGGATAAAGCTCAGAGTTTTACAGGAAAAACCACGTCACACGTCATTTTAGTCACAAAACCTCTTAATAAAGATTTAAATATCGTTATGTAAAGATTAGGACAAGGATAGCTGGAGACTCTATAAAGGTAAATATTTAATATACATCACAGAGTTAACTTAAGTCTGCTGTTCTACTCCTGAAGATTAGGACTACTGTTGCTTCTTATCTGGTCAGGGAAGCGTTTAAGGTGAAAGACCGATGGCTCCATGGTTCTGTAATTGTTTTATCATGTTTATTGTTGGATGTTTTCTGTGTTCAGCTGTTTGGAGTCATCTGGTTGATGTTTAACATAAAATATAAGTATAAAAGTGAGTCATTTTCCTGTTCAGGTGTTTGTTTACATTTACACTATTTACTGTAGTGTGTACAGAGTGTCACCCAGATGAGGATGAGGTTCCCTTCTGGTTCCTCAAGGTTTCTTCCTCACATCATCTCAGGGACTTTTTCCTCACCACCACCTCAGGCTTGATCATTAGGGATAGGGACAGATTTTTATATTTTAAATTAATATTTTTATATTAATGTTAAACGTTAATTGTATATATTCATTTATTTATTTTTATTTTTTATTCTTATTATATATTTGTTTCTTTTTTGTCTCTCTTCTGTTTCCATACTTCTGTAAAGCTGCTTTGAGACTTTGGGAAATTGTTAAACGCGCTATAGAAATAAATTACAATAAAAGTGAACTTATATTATGGGATGGGATAAAAAGGCGGACGGAGTGAACGCGCATGCGCACTGACGTCACTTCCCTCTCTCTCTCTCTCTCTCTCTAACATGGCGCCGGTATGTATGAGCTCTGAGGCAGCTTTAACTACTAACGTTTATTTTGTGTTGTTTTATTGTCGAGTTTGTGGTTACAGCAGTCCTGTGTGTTAGATATTTCAAATATCAATCCTTAGATTTTAAAGTGATTATTTATTAAAAGTCTGATTGTGACACAATTGTGATCCGCGGTGTAAAAGCAGCGCACGTGCACATCAGAGTGACTGGGATCAGGACTGTAATAATAATCATAATAATAATTATAATAATAATAATTATTATTAGTATTATTATTATTGTTATTATTATTGTTGTTGTTATAATAGTAATCATAATCATTATAATAATACACATAATACTACTAATAATTATGATAATAATAATCACATAACAATAATAATAATAATAATAATAATAATCACAATAATAATAATAATAATAATAATCACATAATAATAATCACAATAATAATAATAATCACAATAATAATAATCACAATAATAATAATAATCACAATAATAATAATAATAATAATCCCCTATCCTGTGTGTGTTTATATATACATGATTTCTGCCTGTTGTCCTACAGAACAGACCGTCTGTAGGGAAAAGGAACAGAAAAGGAGCTTCATGGAGGTTCACACTGGACTGCACACATCCTGTGGAGGACGGGATCCTGGACTCAAACAACTTTGTAACTATGATTACTGACTTGTATAGTAAATAATTTTAACATAAGTGTAGTAAATATTGATGTGACTTCAGGGATCACTAATATTGTGTGATAACTAGGGTTCTCTTCCCTAGTTTATAGCTAGGGTTCTCTTCCCTAGTGTGTCATATTGTCGTGTCACTAACAGGAGACGTTCCTCAAAGAGAAGGTGAAGGTTAACGGCAAAACTGGAAATCTGGGTAACGTGGTGCAGATCACTCGGGAGAGAAACAAGATCAGCATCTCATCAGAAAAACGCTTCTCAAAGAGGTGAGAGCTACACGGAGAGGACGGCCGTGTCGACCGACACAAACTGTAGTCACACAAAGTTACAGACTGTTGGAGTTGTTTTTGGGAAAAAATTCAACAAAAGAAATTCAAGAAACTAAATGTGATAAAGGAACATTTCTGAAACCGAACACATTAAACCTGTTAATGTAAATGTAGCTGTTTCTATTCATTTAGTCTTAATATCTAACTGAATGTAAACTCATGTCTTCTTTCAGGTATCTGAAATATCTCACAAAGAAATACCTGAAGAAGAATAACCTGCGCGACTGGCTGCGTGTGGTGGCGTCCGATAAAGAGACCTACGAGCTGCGATACTTCCAGATCAGTCAGGAAGACGAGTCTGAGACAGACGAGTGAAGCCGTTGTGTGGCGAGGAGAGGAAGAGGAGGATGATGATGGAGCAAATCTCATCCTTTATATTGGGTTTTTGTCAATAAATGTTGGATTTACATTAAACCTGAATGTGATTTATTTATTATTGTTAAAAAATCTATGAAATGAAGACGAGGAGTTTAAAAAATCAGGCTGTGGCTTTTGGAATAATTAAACTGGGGGTTTTTTAAACACGTTAAAGACGTGATCTGTTACGCAGTAATGGAGCTTGTAGTTCTGATTAAAGATTAGTGAATTCACAAAAATTGACAAAGTGAAATTAAAAATCTAATTAAATTGAGTGAATTGTGTCTGAGTTGGGGGGGCAGGGTGTCTTAGTGGTTAGTACGTTCACCTCACACCTCCAGGGTTGGGGGTTCGATTCCCGCCTCCACCTTGTGTGTGTGGAGTTTGCATGGTCTCCCCGTGCCTCGGGGGTTTCCTCTGGGTACTCCGGTTTCCTCTCCCAGTCCAAAGACATGCATGGTAGGTTGATTGGCATCTCTGGAAAATTGTCTGTAGTGTGTGAGTGAATGAGAGTGTGTGTGTGTGTGCCCTGTGATGGGTTGGCACTCCGTCCAGGGTGTATCCTGCCTTGATGCCCGATGACGCCTGAGATAGGCACAGGCTCCCCGTGACCCGAGGTAGTTCAGATAAGCGGTAGAAGATGAGTGAGTGATTGAGTGTCTGAATTGGTTTATAATTTTGTGAGAGAGATTTAAGATTTTATTATTAATATACACTGGTGTTTTTCCAAATCTTTGTGGACAGGATTAGTTAATTATTATGAATTCTGTCCCATTATTTCTTCTGGTCCACATCAGTTACTTTAGATTTTTTCCTAGTGATTTTGTTGCAGCTTTGAGAAATGAACATATCTAAAAGTTGGAGTGACTTTATTTATAATGGCAAATATTGAGCCTCATTATACTGTAAAAGATTTAATTTGGTAATCAAGTAAGAAGAGGATCATTATTCCTGCTTGAGGTTCCTCGTGATATCTGAGAACTTCAGACAGCTTCATTTTGAGTCTCTGAGTTTCTGTTGATTTCAGGTTGTATTGCATTGAGCATTAAAACATTAAAAGTAATGCTGAAATGTTCTTTGAGTTAAACAAATGTAAATCTTTTTGATCTCTGATGATCATCCTAAACTATTTCATGGTGAGAAAATGTTCAGTTAGGTGTTAACTTCTCTAAGCAACCTTTACAGAGCAGTGAGGTCTTTTGGTCTTTCATTATGTTGATCAGCTGATGAGTGAAAATCTCATTAACACCTTTAGCAGCTCCAGAGTGAGAGGAACAGAGTGATGAGATGGCACTTTTGGTGGAGGACCACACTATAAATACTTGGAGAGCAGATGACTTTTTCTTACATTTGTGCAGGAATCACACAAGGTCTGGTCATGGAGGTCTCAGCTGCGGAGACATGGACAGGAACAAGGAGAAAACAAATCCGTGGACGCTTCCGTGCAACTCTTGCTGGACTTCTGGAGCTTGAGGTCTTAAGAGTGAGGCACAAAGAGATGGTGGAGGCAGCGCTGGAGAAACAGGAGAGTCCTAATCACAAAGACAATCTACTAACATTTCAACAGGGACGATATCAGTATTGGGTGGAAGAGAGTTCTTTTAGGCTGAAACTCAAACGTAGTCTCTCAAATGAGAAGTTCACAGATGTCAGGAATCCCAGAAGTGTTCGTAACTCATCCGAAGACCTCAAAGATCAGAGCAATGAATGTGAAGACAGGCAGTCACATGTGAGCTCTGGATTCTGCGAGAGTCACATTGATGCC
>NC_083484.1:297500-300000 GCF_030014155.1 Tachysurus vachellii
CCTATTAGACTGTAATCCAGATTTAAAGCACAGAAATAACGATGAGATCAGTGACATGAGATCAAACAGTTATGTCTTTATAACTGAATGTTTCGGGAGTTTTTCATTAGACATTCTGAAATCCCAGTTAAATAATGCAATTAAACAATCTGTCTGAGATCTTATTTAACTGCTGAAATGTACCAATCCCACTATCAAGATTATTAACATGCAGCTAAAGCGTGTGGTTCATCTTGGCTTTTTTCTTTTGCCTTTTTTCCGAGTTTGTTTTGTTAAAATCTCTCTGTTCATTATCTTTACGTTCTCTAGCTCATTTTATTTTATTTTATTTTTATTTTTTTGGATTATTCGTTTTTGTTCTGCAAAGATTTGTTCAAACAAAACTTCAAACAAAACATGTCTGTGTGTCTGTATGTGTGTGTGTGTGTGTGTGTGTGTGTGTGTGTGTGTGTGTGCGTGCATGCGTGCGTGAGTGTGTGTGCCAGGGATCAGAATGTTTGTACTTGGGCCCAGTTTTTACAGCACACACTTCTCACTCCTCAATCCACAATCCTCACTCCTGTCTGCTCCGAACAGAACTTATGCATGGAATGTTGAACCTTCTGAAAAACACACAAACACACACACACAAACACACACACACACACACACACACACTTATAATACGCCATTAATCTTCATCATTATTACGGTCAATGCCGTCATTGTCATCGTCACAGTGCTTTGGTGAAGCTCTTACTGAGCTGCTGATGTAGTTAGAGCGTCACCATAGCAACAGTGAGTCATCTGAGGCAGATGCCCGACACAGATTGAGGAACTGAGCTGAACATCCTACACTACTGCAATACGTTCACACTCTGACCCTCGCCTTGGGTTTAGTCTTTAAAGTAACATGTAAACAAACACGATATAGTAACAGAAAATATTTGTTCTGGTAAAAACGAATTATTTAAGTAAAAAAATCACAACAAATCAAGCACTAGTGTTCTAGTGAACCAGTGGTAATGTGCTCATTGATAGAGACTTCAAATCCGTCTTCACTCTTTACTCCAGTCATGTTGGATAAGGACGTCTGCTTAAATGGCGTAAATGTTAATCACCTACATGTTAGAAACAAACACACAGTACAATGTTTACAAAAAAAATGTACAGTCAAGGTTTTATACACTTCGTCTAATGTGACACAAATGTTTCACATGATTAGGAATAGATACAGAACTCGAGTGTCCTGCACAGAGCCCTGACTCCAACTCACTCCAGACCTCCTCACTAACATCACTGTCTGATCTCACTAATGCTCTTAGCCGAATGAACACAAATCCTCACAGCCACAATCACAAGTCTAGTAGAAAACCTTCCAGATGAGAAGAATTGAGCTGATTAGAACAAGAAAGGGAATAAATCTGGAGCAAGATGTTCAACACGAACATATTTGTGTGTGATGGTCAGGGTGCACATACATTTGGTAATATAGCGTATGTGAGAGAAAACCTGTGATTATGAGTTGGGCTTTCATACGAGCTCTGAACCCATGCTGTGTGTAAACTGTGTGTGAGTGATGGAGCAAACAACGCTGCATTCATGTAGAAAGGCTTTCAGACGTCTCTCACAACAATGCGCTGGTATAAAATGGCAGATTTAAAAGCTTTATGGCTATTGTGTTTGTTTCTATGTAAACATTTCCTTTCCTGATGCTTTATTCAGGCAGCAGCTACCACACACACACACACACACACACACACACACACACACACACACACACACACACACTGTGCCATCCATCCTGTTTTGTGTGTCCATTTTACTCCCACAAGAAAAAACAAAAGCAGAGAGGCTTGTACATCATCATCATCATCATCATCATCATCATTGCAGGTTGTCAGTCATAAGGAAATGTTTATGAGGAAGGAATGTGAATGTGAATATGCATTTCTAAAAACAGATTGTTTCTTATTGTAGCATGTTGAGTTTTTACCCCTGACCCTGTCACCATAGCGACAAGTCATCTTAAGTGGAACCTGAGATCTACTGGAGCCTCTAGAGTCATTCTCCAGTGGGAATTAATAATGAATTAGGTGCCACGTCCCTGATCAGAGCAAACACACACCTTTATACTGCCTCAGTTTTCATCTAGTCCTCTTTTATTCAGTCTGATTAAAAGCTGATGTTGTTGAAGTTGTTCACTGCTCGTTGCACTGAGAACTCAAACACATCCTGAGAATTCTGTCTGCCTTCATTACTAAAAACACACGTTTCCCATCACACAGCTAAACACGGCTTCAGTTCAATTTCTTTGGTTCAGTTTTTTTATTCTGCTCTAGTTATCAGTGTATGATGTGAGGGACAGAACAGTGTGTTAACATCATCAGCAGCTCAATAAAACACCTCTGTAAAGTAACACCACATTATATACAATGTCCCTTGTATTAAGAATTGTAGGATAATTCAGCTTATTAACTTAAAAATGAAACCTAAATGAAGGTTTTGTGATTGTGATCTA
>NC_083484.1:310000-330000 GCF_030014155.1 Tachysurus vachellii
CATATGTTTGTATGTGTGCATGTTTGTGTGTGTGTATGTGTGTGTGCGTATGTTCGTGTATGTGCGTGTGTGTGTGCATATATTCGTGTATGTGCATGTGTGTTTGTGCGTGTGTGTGTATATGGTCATGTATGTGCTTGTATTTGTGTGCGTGTGTGTGTGTGTGTGCGTGTGCGTGTGCTCCAGGTTCCTGTCCCATGTGAGTCCATACACAGAGACCCCAGTGGTGGCGTGTGCCGTGTCTGGGTTCCTAGCAGCGTTCCTGGCCCTGCTGGTCAGTCTGAGGGACCTGATTGAGATGATGTCCATCGGCACATTGCTGGCGTACACGCTGGTGTCTGTGTGTGTGCTACTGCTGCGCTATCAGCCTGAAGGAGACGGATTCACAGACGTTCTCCCAGACAAGAGTAAAGAGGGCGTGCTGGCGGATCGTGAGCGAGACATTTACTCCCACACCAGTGATGGAGACGAGTATGGCAACACGTGCGGAGCCAAAAACCTTCCCTCACAAGGTGACGATGAGATGCTGATCAGCAAATCAGACTCCGGTGGCTACCAGTCAGAGTCCTCGGGGTACAGTGAGGGTGAGAAAGGGGCGGAGCTTGATGACTCAGACAGTGCTGTGACGTCCATTTTGAAGCGAGTGCTCGGTGGGAATTACTACACACTTCGGATGCGACTTGGACTTCCAGAACCGGGCTCTCAGCCCACACCAGCTACAGGACGCACCGTCACCTACTGCGTCCTCGTCCTGTTTGTCCTCACCTTCCTGCTTTGGGCCTTCATCATATATGGCCTCGACCGAGCCTCATCAGGTGCTTGCTGGGTTCTGGTCCCGCTCGTCATCGGCATCATCGTCCTTATGGCCTCTTTAATCATTGTTATTCTACGGCAGCCTCAGAGTCCCAAAAGGTTACCGTACATGGCACCTTGCGTCCCTTTTGTGCCCACAGCTGCCATTTTGGTGAACATCTACCTGATGCTCAAGCTGTCCAGCATTACCTGGGTCCGCTTCGTTGTGTGGTGCTCTATAGGTACATCAACTTTATCCACTCAACAACTAAAGAAATATTGAACCCTTTACATATGAACTCAGAGCGATGTCACTGTCTCAGAGCTCATTATGGAGAAAGTGTGTTTATGTGAAGTCGTTTTGTGCAGCAGCTGATTTCAGAATCACTCTGATTGAGGACCTTGTACATAAAAATAATGTTCTTTAATGACCTACAGGTCTGTCGTCATGTCCAGTAATGATATAATAAAAACTTAATCCATGAAATGTTTACGACCAGGTCTGAAACTTTAGCATCACTCCACGTAGCATGTTTAGGAAAAATGTCAATCTTTTTATTGAGATCTGATCATTTTAGGTTTTAATTTCTCACTGTTTTGTAGGTGTGATGATTTATTTTGGATACGGGATGTGGAACAGTTCTCTGGAGCTGATTGCGCGGGAGGAGGAAGCCCACGCCAGCTCGTATCAGAGGTATGACGCTGAAGTGGATGACAGCTTCAGGGCGGGTGTTGACCTTCACACTCAGGAGGATGGAGAAGGAGGACTCTATCAGGGCTGGGCAGCTGAGGAGAGGGGCTACCAGCACCAGCACCAGAACCAGGACCAATACCAGAACCAATACCAGGACCAAAACCAGTACCAGAACTACCAGCAGTAGGAGATGAACACAGGACGTTCTCCAGAGGTCAGAAATCCAGAGTCAGGAGCAGTCGAGGTTTCCAGCAGCTGCTCAGTGAGATTCAGCCTCCAGTGTGTGTGAAAGTGTTGACTCTCTTTTGCTTTACTGTTTATTCAGCTTTATTTTAGTGCTGTTTTGGTTTTATTTGCTTGAACGTGGTGAATATTTATGTTTATAAACTTAACAATTATTGGCACCCTTCATGAAAAATAAGCAAACATTAATTTACGAGGTGACTAACAAGGATTTTAATGTTTTTATGACTGCTGGTTTAAAAATATTGGCACCCACACATTAATTTTTGTGCTTCCAAAAATTACAATTGTTTTTATTTATTTTAGTGTAAGAAAAGAAAGTTTGCAGTAGTTTGAGTGAAATGTTTGAATTGTGTTATTGTTTATTTTATACACTGATCTTCCCAAGTCTCTTGAAGGGTGCCAATAATTCTAGAGCTTAATGATGCATTTTCCAAACAGGTTGTAATGCAGTATATCACAACATATCACGTGCTACAATCCTACAGCGCAGGAGAAGTCACTCACACGGCACTCACACGGCACTCACACGGCACTCACACGTCACTCACACGGCACTCACACGTCACTCTCACGGCACTCACACGGCACTCTCACGTCACTCACACGTCACTCACACGGCACTCGCACGTCACTCGCACGTCACTCAAACGGCACTCACACGGCACTCTCACATCACTCTCACGTCACTCACACAGCACTCACACGTCACTCACACAGCACTCTCACGTCACTCACACGTCACTCATGTCACTCACACATCACTCACACATCACTCACACGTCACTCACGTCACTCACACATCACTCACACAGCACTCTCACGTCACTCTCACAGCACTCACACGTCACAAATGATAAAATCTAAAGCATTTAAGGGTTTTACAACTGGGTGTTTCTATATTAGAGAACCAACTATCCAAACTCCCTCGAGTTAATGAAACTCTCACACTGCCAGTGTGTGTGTTTGTATATGTATATATGTGTATGTATGTCTGTGCGTGTGCGTGTATGTGTGTGTGCGTGTGATCTACACTCATAAAGCACATACACACACACAGTTATTGTAGAAATGTAGGTTTGTAAAAGTTCTCTGATCGTCGCTCTTCCTGTAGAACCCTACAACATAGTGCTGTGTGCAGCACTGGAACAGAACCCAAGAAGAATCCTTCTTGCTTTATGAAGCTATGAATCATGAATCCTATAGTAAGGTGTTTCCATGTCAGACATTTACACTGAATGATGTAGATGATCTAAAGAACTCCTGAAGAACCTCCAGATCTCAGCGTGTTAGAGGAATGTAGATGATGTGGAGAGACGACCGCTTTGCAGCATTGGTGTTTTATTTGAAAAGCTCATCGTATAGAAATATTATTACTGAATTTACTGAACACATTAAAATGCCTCTTCAGAATGTCCTGTGAGTCCTGTGAGACATTCAGTGAGTTCTCTGAACACTTGTAGGTTTTTTGTCTTTCTGCTCTTCAAATGTGGACAAAACTTTTTAGATTTCAGCTCAGATTTTACTGTTTAAGTGCCGCCTCCTGTGAAATATATCAAATAAAAATATATTGAAATGAATTGGTAAGATTCTGTTTATAGAACGTCTCCCTGTGTCATATTTTACAGAATGTGTGTAAAAAAGTATCATAAAAAATTAGAATATGGATAATAAAAGAAAAGAAGCTGAAGTTTCACTACATGAGTCACTGATCAGTTCATTCACAACACTGCTGTTCGGTTTTAAACTTCTCTGTGAATTGTGTGACGTGTTCAAAGTCCTGTGAGAGCAACAACACAAAAGAAAGGAGTAATTAAACACAACGCAAATATTGTTAACGAGCCACGTGAGAAAAAGACGAACAAACGGTCCGATCTGTCGCTATTGAAGGTGTCCTCGCTTTGAGTCTGCAGCTTTCCTGAGGGATCCTGAGCAGGAAAGAGTGAAGAGCTTTACAGGAAAAAACACAGAGAAGACACCTGGCCTTCCTGCACCTCTGGCTTCCTGCCTGTCTGCCATCTGCGTGTCAGATGGACCGAACTTTATCTTTTTCTTTTAAAGCAACTGCATGCTTTCTAACCAGAGCAGATGATTGAACACAGTCTGAGATGAATTAGAAATAAAGGAAAAAATTTAGCACTCCTGCAAACGACTTAAAAGTAAAAGAACAAAGAGAAACGATTACAGGCAGGTTTTTTTTTTTTTTAGCTTGGCCTTGTTTTCAGGGTCTGTGCCGAGACAAAACCTTTTATCCAGACAGGAATAAAAATTGTTTTGAGTAGATGTTGTGCTTTGCTTGTATCTCACTGTGGAAAATCCCCCATGATTGTGCATATGTGTGTGTGTGTGTGTGAGAGAGAGAGAGAGAGACAGAGACAGAGAGAGAGACTGATAAAGTTTTCATCTCTGTTTGAAGTCAGGTCACGTCTCTGCTCTCAGACGTGAGCGCTCTTGGCGTGATTGTTTGAGGTCTCGATCGAGTCGGTGAGTCCGTGATGTTTAGAGTAGTAGAAGCGCTTTTCAGGACGTTGAGCCGGAGCATCGTCGCTTCCTGTGCAGAAGGTCAGAACCAAACCCCCGAGGAAACAGAGGGCAGAACCCAACCATCCGACATACAGAGAGAACCCGAACGACATCAGGCCGTCTTCATAATGAGCTCCGATCGGGAACCACACCGTCGACACCAAACCGCACACCGCTGCAGAGAGACAAGCTTAATTAAACTCACTTTATACTTTTTTTCTGTCACACAAACTATTAAATTCTAAAATAAAGCCAAAGCTGTAATCTGTGGAGACCAAGAACCCAAGGACTGAAGCTGCCAAGCTCCACAAAAGTGTACAGAGCTGTACGGCTGTACAGACTTATTAACATATTACAGACATATTAAATAACATGACAATGTACAACAATAAAATCAGCTTCATCAGACTTTTCAAAGCGTATGTAAGGATGACCACAACCCATCGTCTGAGTCATGTCCTGGACAGGAGAAGAGGAAGAGGATGAAGAAAAAGAAGAAGAAGTGATTTAATGTGTACAGTTTGTGAAAATCACAAAGAAACATTTAGGCTTTCACTATCACTCGTCTGTGATTTGTGCACCATCAGTCCTTTTGTCTGACAGACAAAATAAAGATAAAGAGATGTGATATCTAATTTAAACAATAACAGCACGTTACATTCTGAATCTAACCCTGAAACTGTGACTCCTGAGTGTTAGAGAACATAAAGTATAAAGACTGCACTCCAGAACCAATGGGCAGAAGTGTGAGAAGTGCCACCTGGTGTAATTCTGGGTCCAGAGGGACTCTCAGTGTCAGACTCTCCTACAGGATGGAGGAAATCGCTGTCTGATGGTGAAGCCCTGCTCCATCTACAGATCTGTACTGTGGTCAGTTTATGTTTCACGATGAGAGACGGTTCCAAAAAGGAAATGGGTTCAGCACCCAAACGAGACCTGATTCACATCCTGAATCCAGATTGAATTGGATAAATAATGCAGTATAGACTTGAGCTCTGAACACAAAGTAATCTGATCTAAAGTTTAATAACACTTTTGAACCGAAACATTATTATGTTATTACTGAGAAAATGTACGAGACGTAGAGTATGAAGAAAACCAAAAATGATCACAGACTCAACCTGGTTATAATAATGTGTCTGAAGACCTAGATAGACAGATAGATAGATAGAGAGAGAGAGACAGAGAGAGAGAGAGAGAGAACAGATGCTCATTAGAGAGTGTTTAACATGTTCATGCAGCTTCACTCCACACTCTACTTTACACACATCTATCCTGCTGATTGACATGTGGGGGTAATTTAGTGTCATCAGTTCATCTCCTGGAGCTGGGAGGAGAGCAGAGAACCCACAGGAGCAGCAGACAGAACATGGGAAACTCCACATAGACATGAGGATGGTATTATGATCTGTTAGAAAGCATCACTCACACACGATCAGAGCGAGGATTCCCCCGAACAGAGCTTGTTTCCGTTTGGTTCCGTCGCTCTCATCACCCAGTCTGACGCAGGGCGTCGCCAAGAGCGCCAGCAGCACCGACGGGAGGCCGAGGAGTGACGCAGACACCATGAGCGCCCGAGACGTCTGGATGTAAGCTACAGAAAAAAGATCAAACATGTCACAGAGAAGCTCAGTCACATGTCGTGGAGCTCCGTCTCTGATTTACACCAACATTAACATCACCATCATCATTTCACAAAGCAGAGAAAAAAAACCTTCAATCTTGTTTAAAGCCTCTTAACTATTTTGTCTCACATTTTGAAAACATAAATAAAAACATTTATTAAGTTTATAAATATTATTTCTGAAATAAAGTAAAATATTATTATAAAATAATGCTTTATATTTTATATTCATGCTGAATACAAAACATTCACTGAGTTCAAAAAGGGTTGATTTTAAAGATTTTACAGTCTAATAAAATATCAAACTATAAGAAATAAAATGTTGTTTAAACGACATGACACGTGTTTATTCGCTCACGGACGTGTGACAGAACAAATAAAAATACATACAAACATTTAAAACACTGTTAACACAAAAGTAATAAAATGTAATAAAAGTGTGTTAATGGTCCTAAAACATTTATTACAGATATATTTAGATCAATGTGATTAATCACAGATCTCACAAATCAGTGTCTGTATTAATATCATTATTCTGTAGAATCCTGTAGAACTCGATTTCTATCATTTCTGAATAAATTCTATTCAATGTAGAAGCTTCACTGTTTTAGAGTAAAAACTTTACGTCTTTATTTTCTGCACCTTAAACTACACGCTCAGTTGTAGGTACTGAAGGTACTGAAGGTACTGAAGGTACTGAAGGTACTACAACTCAGCGTGTAGTTTAAGGTGCAGAAAATAAAGACGTACATTGTGTGTGTGTGTGTGTGTGTGTGTGTGTGTGTGTGTGTGTGTCACCAGGTAAAGTGAGGATCTGGTTGAGAGTTGAACAGTGATACAGCGCTGTAGAAATCACACACTCGGCCCATAAGCCTTTGGACTCGAGCTCGTCCATCTTCAGACAGGTGTGAATGCCGAAGCTGCAGGTGATCACCCAGTCATTAGTGCACGTGGCCAGCAGGAGGCAGATCCACCCTGAGCAGATCCCCAAGGATCCACACAGCAAGCGACAGCTTAGAGACATGATCCCACAGATCTCACACACACACACACACACACACTTACACACACACTTACACACAAATGTTGAAGGAGCTTCTTCTCCTTTTTCTTCTTCTGATGTTATTCAGGTGTCATGGCACACACACACACACACACACACACACACACACATTCAACATAAAGTCCAGAGAAATTATATATAAATATTTCGATGTAAAGCGGGTTTTATACTCAGCCTCCCCCTCTGCCCAGATAGCCACGCCCCCTTTTAAACTTTCAGCCAATCACATGAATGTCCATATCGGAGTAAAACAACATGTGACTGTTTATTTAATCCCAAAATCTATCAGACTTAATTTCACTCACATCAAAGCCTTCAAACACAAACACTGTTTTAACACCTTCTGTTTTTATGTATTTAAAATTAAATATTAAAATAATTACGTAAAAAACACAAACTTTAGACTGAACACTTTAGACTGAACACTTTAGACTGAACACTTTTAGACTGAACACTTTTAGATTGAACACTTTTAGACTGAACACTTTAGACTGAACACTTTAGACTGAACACTTTTAGACTGAACACTTTAGACTGAACACTTTAGACTGAACACTTTAGACTGAACACTTCCCAGCACTTCCTTCCTTGTTATTAAATACATGTTTATAAAAACCAAAACAAAAAAACACTTGAACAGATTTTAGTCTCATGTATAAAGTCTGTAACCTGGTGACCAGAGTGAATGTGTTCAGTGACAGAGACATAAACACTTCTGTACGTCGCTCTGATTAAAGGGCTGTCACATGATGTACATGGAAATGAACAGAGATTTTAGACTTTTAGACACCTACACCGTCACCTGTCTTATACTGTCACCTACATCGTCACCTGTCCTACACCATCACCTGCCTTATACTGTCACCTACCCTACACCTTCATATGTACTACACCGTCACCTGTCCTGCACCGTCACCTGTCCTACACCGTCACCTGTCTTATACTGTCACCTACACCGTCACCTGTCCTACACCTTCATCTATACTACACCGTCACCTGTCCTACACCATCACCTGTCCTACACTGTCACCTGTCCTACACCATCACCTGTCCTGCACTGTCACCTGTCCTACACCGTCACCTGTCCTACACCGTCACCTGTCCTACACCGTCACCTGTCCTACACCGTCACCTGTCTTATACTGTCACCTACACCGTCACCTGTCCTACACCTTCATCTGTAATACACCGTCACCTGTCCTACACCGTCACCTGTCCTACACCGTCACCTGTCCTACACTGTCACTTGAATTGAAATGTACTAAAGAGAACTTTTCCTATAGTTTTTATTTACAGATGTTTTACCTTTTTTACTTGTTTTTGTGTAAAGAAAATTACACACAACACAAATTGGTGTAAACATTTAACTAATTTGCTAATTTAACTAAGAAACATATTATATGTAAAGAAAAAATCTTGTAAAAAAAAGTACTTTAAGAGTAGATTTAATTTTGTTTATTATTTATTTATATATTCAGAGCAGGTCTCTCAGTGTTTTATTTTTGATATATTTTAAATGATTACTCTGAAATGATTGCCATCTAGCGGTCGTTCGGTGAACTGCAGTAACAAAGCTTGCTAAGGAATAAAAATTGAACTAGAAATAAAAACAAGAGAAGCTTCTTCAGCCTAAAATGAAAATTTGCGACGGATTTGTTTGTAACAAAGCTGTGTGCATTTACAGAGAGATAAACACATGAACAAAGTAAAACAACTTGCAAGGGTTCAGTAACAAAATGTAGTTTGTTTAATTAAATAATCAAAAATGGCACAAGAAAGGTCATGTAACTGTGACAAACAACACTTGAATGACACGAGATTATAGTACAATGTCTACAGCAGTTTTATAAGGTCTCCATGTCAGAAAAAGGCACCACCTTCGCTGTACCTTCATTAGGTGAGACTGTGTTTAAGTACCTGTGTACTGCCGTGTGTTCGGGTTCACGCTTCAACTGGAGTGAAGATGCTTTGATAAAATTTCGTTTCATTTCATTTAGCCTACATAATCTTATCAGCATGACAAACAACTTTTTTTTTAAAAATGCTTAAAAATTTCAAATCGCTTGCATTTGTATTTCCTAGAGCCTTAGAAGACAAATATATTAAATATTACAAATCCTTCACAAAACATTTGTATAGATTTATACACACAGAGCACTGCATCGTTATACATGTACACATATACAGTACAATAAGAAAATATCTACAACAGGAAAGGGAGGGACATGCGCACAATAATAGCACTTCCATTCTTTTCTAATTCCTCCACAGACACAGGAAGTGTCCTCTTTTAGTGAAAAATAGAAACTCGACAAACCCTGATTATGATTTCGATCCAATCGGCTACAAAAAGAAGCAGACACGAACATTTCCCTCGTACTAGGACTGGATACAGATCTCGCATTATGTTCACAGAAATTAAGGGAACCATTATATTGCTATCATGCTTTCAGACAGAGGCTAAAGGTTACGGAAGGCTACTGTAATGTTAGTCTAAATCAGTTCAAGCAAAAATACACACATTACCTCGACACGTTGACTTCACCGCATGAATCTCTTTAAAGATTAAAGTGCACAAAATGGCTCTATTCTATTGGCAAGTGCTCTGATCAAACCTTTCTCTCTCTCTCTCTCTCTCTCCCTGTCTGTCTGTCTCTCTCTCTCTCTGCTTTCATCTCTTTACCTCCCTCCTTCTTTCAGCGAGTTGATTCGGGCGCAGATTTTCAGCGCAGGTCCCAGTTTGACATTCATGGCACTCATCAGGTGATCTTCAGTGAGCAGCAGCAGAGCCTGTCCATCAATCTCCTGCGCTCGAAACGATTCAGCGATGTCCTGACACCCTGAGGAGGTCACGTAGAGGTCAACATTTAGGAAAAAACACAAAACATCAAATCAAACACAGAACATTAAACAGATTCAGAGAGTTTTCCTTCGTGTCATCAGTGTTTTAAGATGGTTCCTCATCACACTGTATGAGATCCTGATAAACTCTGTAGACTGTGATAGCGAATGTTCTCCATGTCACACTGTACCAGGAGACCTTAATCACAGCTTTCTCTCACACTCACTGACTGCCGTTGGACACAGAATATCAGTCACCACAATCTCATGACATGATCACTGAACTGAAAGTCATACGGTGTACAGCGAACTCCAGACCATTCACATTTCTGGCATTCGGCAGAATCTCTTATCCAGAGTGACTTACAATTTATTTCAATTTATACAACTGAGCAATATAGCGTTAAGGGCCTTGCTCAGGGGCCCTGCAGTGGCAGCCGGGTGGACCTGGGATTTGAACTCATTACCTACCATCCGGTAGTCCAACACATTAACCACTAACACATCAGACCCAGGAGATCGACGCCCTGGACCACACTTGGGTTTAAAACAATCTGCATGTGTGAAAAAGCTTGTGATGTCTGAAAGCACACCACCAAAGAGTCACGTGTTTTCACCTGGTAGACTGGAAATGAAGCTCCACACTTGGTCTACGGTCCACTGCGCAGGTTTGGAGTGTGAAGAAAGGTCTGTGGGTGAAACCAAGTCCAGAGGAGAAGTCGGAGCGCTTTTAGTCTCACTGCTCCTGGTTTCTCTCTCTCGCACGCTCTGCTCTGTGTGTCTGCGCAGTCGCGTCTTCATCGGAGCAGCCGCCTCGTCCTCTCCCTCCTGCAGGGGGCGCTGGAGAATCCGCCACTGCTCTGTGGTGCCATGTTTGACCTGCAACATACCAGAAGCACTTACAGCATTCATTCATTCATTCATTCATTCATCTTCTACCACTTATCCGAACTACCTCGGGTCACGGGGAGCCTGTGCCTATCTCAGGTGTCATCGGGCATCAAGGCAGGATACACCCTGGACGGAGTGCCAACCCATCACAGGGCACACACACACACACACACACACACTCTCATTCACTCACGCAATCACACACTACGGACAATTTTCCAGAGATGCCAATCAACCTACCATGCATGTCTTTGGACCGGGGGAGGAAACCGGAGTACCCGGAGGAAACCCCCGAGGCACGGGGAGAACATGCAAACTCCACACACACAAGGTGGAGGCGGGAATCGAACCCCCAACCCTGGAGGTGTGAGGAGAACGTGCTAACCACTAAGCCACCGTGACCCCCTTCAAATCAACATATTTTTATATTTTTACATTTATTTGATTTGATGTGATGTTGCGTTAAATGAGAAATGAGAACAGACCTGTTGGAAGTTTTCCTCCTCGATCTCGTCCTCTGCTCCGTTAAACTCAGATCGATGTCCTTCACTCACGCAGCGTCTCAGAGCTCGAAAACGTTTTGTGTAGCTGAACCTAGAGACAGAAAAACCCCAGCGTGATGATGAAGGTTGATTTAATCCCACTGATCAAACACAGCTCTCAGCGTATCCACAGTCTGCTCTCAGACCACATCCTGTCCCCATTCACACGCACATATTAAACACAGCTCCTGTTTGTTGAGCTCTTAACAGCTGAGAAGAAAACAACTTAAACACGAAACTCATTAATTAGTTTGTCTGAGTGAACCGATGGCTTCTCTTTGCTCGTATGTGACTCACTGGGCTTCATTTAAACTGTTCTAGTAGCAGATTTCTCCACACAGGAATCAACAATGACACTTTTCATCAGTGCGTGAGACCGTCATGGTTCCTGCGTGAGGAACATCATCTTTACAAACGAGAACACGCTTCAGTGTAGAATAAATATATCAAATAGCCGCCTGATGGACGTTTTGTGTGTGTGATTCACACCATGGATAAAGGATTTCAGTCTGAATCTCTGTGCATGTGTCCAGGGTCTCCGGCTTGAGTGATGAGCCGGACTGCTATCCCGACTGTCCCTGATGCATTCTCTCCTCACCAGTCCATTCACTGCCACACAGATCAGGACAACAAACTTACTGAAGATGAATGTAGATCTATGTCGTACCTCTTGGCACAGGATTTGGAGCAGAAGCGTTTGGAGCGGTTGAAGGTTTGCGCGGTTCCTTTCCTCTTACAGAAGTGACACTGCAGCACGAGTTTGTGTCCGACACCGACGCCATCTACACACACACACACACACACACACCAAGAACAAATGACACAACTGTATAGCGTCCTGAGGACACTGGAGACATCCAAGACAATTTTACTGGAGACACGAAGATATTAAACACAAAAATCACCTCATGCCTTTTTTTAACCTCTTCTTTGTATTAATATGAATATCTAACATCTCTGTAATGTCTGTGATATAATGATGATGATTACAGTTAGGATTATTACAGTGTCTGATAAACTTACAGTGAGAGTTTGTGAGGATTTTCATCAAAGTTTTGCAAAAACACAGAAAGGGACGTTGTTATGGTGAGTGTAAATGTTTGTGTTGTTCTGTAGGACGTGTCAGTATTTAATCTCAGAGTCTGAGCTGAAACTCACTGTTTGTGACGGAAACCTCGTCGTCTGAGTCGGTCGAGTTGTCGGGGGATTCCGAGGTGGTGTGAAACACGTCCGGTCCACTCGCCCCGTTCAGTCCTGAAGCACGGCGTGGGCCCACCATCAGAGACGACCCGCTCACCTGCACAATATAAAACACACACCAAAGTGAAGAACATATCACCATTATTATCATACAAGCAATAAGAATTCTGCTGATCTTATGCAGCTCTGCTAATAAACAAACATCATAATAACCTTTAATTAAGCTGCTCAGTGTCCAAATGTACAGAGTCTGTTTAAAGCTGGCTTATGGATTAGGATAAAAGGCTTTCTACAGACTGTCATAAACTTCAAGCTATGCAAATCTCTGTAGAACCATGTTTTTCTATCAGATACGGTTCTAAGCAGACAGAACCCTGTTAGTTCAGAAGCTGACTGTATTCATTGATAAGATGAATGTTGTATTGTTTGTGCCTAAAGTACCGGGAACGGTTCCAGTCCTTCCTGAATGATGAAGCCGTCCACCAGGTGAGTGAGGACGAGCGGTTTGCTGGGTTCTGTCGGTCCCGTGTGGCTGGAGGACGGCTCCTGAGCGGGAGCTCGCTCTGAAACGGACGAGATTTTGGAGGGAGAGCTCTGGCCGGGGGGCGACACGGCTGAGGATCGTATTGTAGAGGACAAGACTGGAGACAGATCTGAGCACAGGCTGGAGACGGCTGGAGTATCAAGAGAAACATGGTCACATGGTCACATTTTAATATATAAATATTAGTTAAACTACAGTAAGTGAAAATGTTTCTGCACAGACGCAGTCCTGAATACCTGAGTGATTGTCTGTGTGAGAGGACGTTTCCTTACAGACGTCTTCTCGTCCAGCAGTCGGTGCTACAGAGACAAATGACATCTTCTGGGACCTCGGCTCTTCTGTACACGCCACTGGCCTTTTACACACCTGACACACACACAAACCTCTGTTTAAAACCTTCTTCAAATACACACACACACACACACACCAACTACAAATACACAGAAATATACATTTTGTCATTTTATTATATAATTTATTCACTTTGTGAAGCTGAACAGTTGAAGTGTTCCTGGATGTGTTACTCACTGTAGCCTTGTCCATGGTTCCTGAAGGATGTGGTTCCATGCCAGAGCTCTGTGATGTTTGGTTTCCTTCCACACCTTTTGTCTGTGATGATGGCAGTTTGAGATCCTGTGCAATTTCCTCGGTGCCGTTTCCCGGCTTCACCTTGAGCTTTGCACATTTCAGCTCCTTGTTTGTGTCAGTGGTGTGGGTGATGGAGGTGAGAGGGGACTGTGGAGGCATGGGGGAAGATGTGGAGCCTGTGGAGACAAGTGGGAGGACCGGAGATGGAGGAGAAGCTCTTTGAGGAGATGTCCAGGTCTGTCTTGAAGGTGACAGTTGCACCAGCTGGGGGCAGGTGCTGGAGTTCTGTGGTGATGGGATTGGGCACTCGGGTTTAGCCGAGGCAGGAGAAAGCTGAGGCTTCGGCTGGGCGAGATCGTGAGACGGAGACATGGTGGAGGACTTAGGCTGGCCGTTGGTGCACTGGGTGGAAGCAGAGGCGGAGGACAGAGCAATCCTCAGGAGCTGCTTAGTGGCCAGTAAGGAGCCTCCGGGGGAAGTGGAGGTCAGCGGTAGGGTTAAAGTGGGTGGGGTCATGTGGGATCGGCTGAGATTGGGCACGGTAATGGGTACAGCGGAAGTCTGGCTCAAGCCACTCGGTGACGCCTGGGTGGAGGGACAACGCTTCAGCTCGGGGAGAGGTTTCTTTGGTACGACCAGAGAAGAAGGATGCCTCAGAGGGAACATATCATGCTGAATGCTGATCTGACTGTGAGGTCTCTTCAAGCTGCTGCTGCTTAACTTTTGCTTGGCCAGAGCATGAGACTGAGCCGGAGCATAAAGAGCTGAAAGAACACAGGAACTTTTCAGAATTCAACACTAACACAAGGACAGACAGTGAGGAGACAATAAGGAGAGACAATGAAGAGAGACATTAAGTACAGACACTGAGGACAGACACTGAGTACAGACACTGAGTACAGACACTGAGGACAGACACCCGAGGACAGACACTGAGTAAAGACACTGAGGACAGACACCCGAGGACAGACACTGAGTACAGACACTGAGGACAGACACTGAGTACAGACACTGAGGACAGACACTGAGGACAGACACCCGAGGACAGACACTGAGTACAGACACTGAGGACAGACACTGAGGACAGACACTGAGTACAGACACCCGAGGACAGACACTGAGTACAGACACTGAGGACATACACCCGAGGACAGACACTGAGTACAGACACTGAGGACATACACCCGAGGACAGACACTGAGTACAGACACTGAGGACAGACACTGAGTACAGACACCCGAGGACAGACACTGAGTACAGACACTGAGGACAGACACTGAGGACAGACACTGAGTACAGACACTGAGTACAGACACCCGAGGACAGACACTGAGGACAGACACTGAGTACAGACACAGAGCACAGACACTGAGTACAGACACTGAGGACAGACACTGAGGACAGACACTGAGTACAGACACCCGAGGACAGACACTGAGTACAGACACTGAGGACATACACCCGAGGACAGACACTGAGTACAGACACCCGAGGACAGTCACAGAGCACAGACACAGAGTACAGACACTGAGTACAGACACTGAGTACAGACACTGAGTACAGACACTGAGGACAGACACTGAGTACAGACACCCGAGGACAGACACTGAGTACAGACACTGAGGACAGACACTGAGGACAGACACCCGAGGACAGACACTGAGTACAGACACTGAGTACAGACACTGAGGACAGACACCCGAGGACAGACACTGAGGACAGACACCCGAGGACAGACACTGAGGACAGACACTGAGTACAGACACAGAGCACAGACACTGAGTACAGACACTGAGGACAGACACTGAGGACAGACACTGAGTACAGACACCCGAGGACAGACACTGAGTACAGACACTGAGGACATACACCCGAGGACAGACACTGAGTACAGACACCCGAGGACAGACACAGAGCACAGACACAGAGTACACACACTGAGTACAGACACTGAGGACAGACACTGAGTACAGACACAGAGTACAGACACTGAGTACAGACACTGAGGACAGACACTGAGGACAGACACTGAGTACAGACACTGAGGACAGACACCCGAGGACAGACACTGAGGACAGACACTGAGGACAGACACCCGAGGACAGACACTGAGGACAGACACCCGAGGACAGACACTGAGAACAGACACTGAGGACAGACACTGAGTACAGACACTGAGTACAGACACAGAGCACAGACACTGAGTACAGACACTGAGGACAGACACTGAGGACAGACACTGAGTACAGACACAGAGCACAGACACTGAGTACAGACACTGAGGACAGACACTGAGTACAGACACAGAGCACAGACACAGAGCACAGACACTGAGGACAGACACTGAGGACAAAGACTGAGTACAGACACAGAGTACAGACACTGAGTACAGACACAGAGCACAGACACAGAGTACAGACACTGAGGACAGACACAGAGTACAGACACTGAGTACAGACACTGAGGACAGACACTGAGTACAGACACTGAGGACAGACACTGAGGACAGACACTGAGTACAGACACTGAGTACAGACACTGAGGACAGACACTGAGGACAGACACTGAGTACAGACACTGAGTACAGACACTGAGGACAGACACTGAGTACAGACACTGAGGACAGACACTGAGTACAGACACTGAGGACAGACACTGAGTACAGACACTGAGTACAGACACTGAGGACAGACACTGAGGACAGACACTGAGTACAGACACTGAGGACAGACACTGAGGACAGACACTGAGGACAGACACTGAGTACAGACACTGAGTACAGACACTGAGGACAGACACTGAGTACAGACACTGAGTACAGACACTGAGGACAGACACTGAGGACAGACACTGAGTACAGACACTGAGTACAGACACTGAGTACAGACACTGTTATCATGATTCCATTCCAGCACCATTTGAATGTCCTGATAGTGCTAGAGAGGAATCAGGTCTGTAAATACTCGTACTATACATATTACTATATTACTAGTCTACATAAACGCCTGACATGAAAAGTTCAGGAATAAACTTTAGTCCAGTAAATAAATATTATGTCATTCTAAAATCACTAAAATATCACTAGCTGAAAATGTAACTTACATGGAGGCGGCACTGTAAGATGGCGTACAGGCGGAGCTTTGGGCGGGGTCGAGGGTGTCGTTGAGGCGGCACTCTCTATCTTTGTGGGCGTGTCCTTCCCAGAGCTGCACGGCGGTGGGCTTGGTCTTGGGGTCAAGGTGGGCACTCGGGCACGGGTCAGGGCTGGGGGTGGACAGGGGGAGGCAGACTTGAGGGGCAGGTTTGGTGGAATGGTCAGTGTACCAGGTGGAGGTGGGCGGAGTGTCAAGTTCTGGAGCTGAAGTTAACACACACACACAAACACACAAACAATACTTACAAACAGCAGTGATAAATGATAAATAAAGAGATGATGCTGGGCGGAGCCTATGGGGCAGGGCATACAGGGGTGGAAGCGATAAACTGAAAGTGACACACTGCACTAACGCCCTGGACCCCCTCCTATTTTATATGAATAGATTACATTTATTATATTTAATTACTGCAATTATGGTAATTAAGCAGTTAGTATAATTATGATGATTACTGTTGCTTACAGTTTGAGTGATAGGGTTTTTATCATAATGTGTCATATGAGGCTCAGTAATCATCTCCTAAACCATAAATCACACTGCTGAAGATCTACAGAGATCAGTGAAGAGAAGCTCACCTGTGAAGAAGAGAATCGAGGTGAAGAGGAAGAGGGAGAGGAGGAGGAAGAGGAGGAGAGGACAGGGGCATCTGGTCGCACTGTTGACGTTAGAATCAGCTTCAAGCAAGAGAGAGAAAAAAGAGAGATAGGAAGAGGGAGGGAGAGGAAGAGGAAGGTAAAGAGCTGATAGTGTGGGTGTGATGGTGAGTTTCACAGTTAAGCGATGAGCTTTTGAAGTGGTAAAGAAAACTGTGTCCGCTTCAGTCCATGTGCTCATGCAGCACGAGCAGAGGTTCTGCACACACACTGAGAAACTCCTCTTCTACCATAAAATACACTCACAAACCACATGCACAATTTACTGACACAAGACAAAAACTCAGAAATGTGCACAAATGAACGTGAGACGAGTGTGTATTGTGAATAAGTGCAGCGAGAGTAGGCGGGGCCAGAGAAGGGCCTTCAGAACATTTCCCCTGAGAAACCAAAAAAGTTTCCGAGCAACATTCAGAACGAATACAGCGAACACACTGTAAGGGTCAAAACTAATTAAAACTAATCCAATGACAAATAAAAACTGGTGACATTTAAACATACTGCAGCTTTAAAGAGTAAAAATGTTCTTCACTGACACTAAGAGTCTCTCACGTCTCACGTCTCTCACGTCTCTCACGTCTCTCCTGCGTGACTCGCTAATCCGCTACGCTAAAGAAAACATCACGCTAATGCAGTTAAACCAACACGTTATGGTGATTAATAAATGATTAATAACCATTTAACAAGCAACTTAATGAGCTATTTAATAAACCTAACTAGCTAGTTAACCTTCATCATAACCTTAAGAGCTTTACATGTTTTTTTATATTTGATGGTGAATTTTAAACATCTATAGAAATCTGTACATTAACAAAAGACAACGTTTTACTCCTCATGAGATCTGAGACGTAGTGTGAAGGTGACATGAAGATGTAAGGGCTTTTAAGGAGACAGGTCAGCCCACAGTCCCTGAGCATCTTCTACTCCTGATGAAGATCTTACACTCTGCAGCTCATCACTTTTTTTTGTGAAAATGTTGTGTTTTGTCATAAAAAGTGATGAAGTAGAAAACAGCAGAACATCTAAAACTACATCACCATAAATCATCCCTAACGTTCCCTCTGGGTGATAATCAGTGCATCTTCTCCTCTTAATGCTCTCCTACCCTGAACTGACTTGTGGTTCTGAGAGAGTTTTGTCATCTGGACAGAAGACAAGCTGTTACTCAGAGCAGAGGAGGAACAGAAGCAGGTTCTTTTACCATCTGAGCCCTCAGGAGCATCTGGGTCTGGCTGGTGGGACTCTTTCCTACAAGCAGAGCCTGGGGTGAGATCTTGTGGTTGGTGCTGGTGGGGTTGGAGCTCTGGCTGGTTTGGAGGAGGGCCGCTGACCCGGGCATGATGGGACCCGACACCTGAGGAGCCACACGAGAGCGTGATGAAGGTGGAAACACAGATGATGTGAGAACACAACAGAGCGCTGAAACAGAAGCAGCTGAAGGTGTGAAGTGTTCTGAGTGTACAGTGTTGCAGAAGTATTCACCCCCTGAACTTCTCTACATTTTACACTGTAACAACATAAACGTCAAAAAACTCCACACACTGAAGACTCTACACACACACTGAACACACTGAACACTACACACACACTGAACACTCCACACACACTGAACACAGTGAACACTTCACACACACTGAACACACTGAACACTCTACACACACTGAACACTCCACACACACCAAACACACTGAAGACTCTACACACACACTGAACACACTGAACACTCCACACACTGAACACTCCACACACACTGAACACTCTACACACACTGAACACTCCACACACACCAAACACACTGAACACTCCACGCACACTGAACACTCCATGCCCACTGAACACTGCACACACACTGAACACTCCATGCACACTGCACACTCCACACACCAAACACACTGAACACTCCACACACACAACACACTGAACACTCCACACACACTGAACACTCTGAACACTCCACACACAATGAACACTCCACACACAATGAACACTCCACACACAATGAACACTCCACACACACACTGAACACTCCACGCACAATGAACACTCCACACACACACACTGAACACTGCACGCACACTTGAACACTGCACACACACTGGAACACTCCAGGCACACTGAACACACCACACAGACTGAATACAATACACACACTAAACACTCCACACACTGAACACCCCCCAACAAACACACTACACACCCCGAACACAGCACACACTAAACACACTTCACACAGCTGGTCTTTGGGTAAAGGACATGGTAGTCTGGTGATTAACTACTTTGTTTGACAGAAACCCAACATTGCTCATCACCCTGAGAACATCATCCTCACTTTGAAGCATGGTGTGGAAGAATTGTCTTGAGAGTTACCTTTGGCCTCTTGGGGGCTTCTGTGTAATTGGAGGATCCTGAGAGTTTGGTGTTTTTAAAATAAGGAAATAAAAGGGGGACAAAATGTGGACTACATACTGTTTTTTGAGTCTGTTGAGATGAAACAGTTGTTGAGAAAGCAGGAGCCAGTCTGTCCCCAAACAGATTGACCTGAGAGAAACATCACAAATCCACAAAGCAAACATGTTGTGATTAAAGAGCTCTGAATTAAATGTGAACTCAAAAAGTCCAGAAAGTGAAATAAGATGCTGATGAAAAG
>NC_083484.1:335000-360000 GCF_030014155.1 Tachysurus vachellii
TGTGGATGAGAAGGTTCTTACCATGAGTTTAGAGAAATGTTAAGATGAATCATATGTCGCTTTTTACTAAAAAATCTCATTTATCATCACCATAAAAGTCAGAGCTGGAAAATAAAAAAAGACTCAGAAACTCAGAGGGAGAACTGAAGGGTTCTAGATGAACCTTGTTACTGTGAGACTGTGACACAAACACATTCTAACACATTTACAACAGACACTTTGGACTTCTTCAAATGGTTCTTCAAACATTTAAACAGTTTTATTTACATTTATTTTGTTAGGATTAAAGGTTCATTTATCAACATAGTCATGTTTTATTTAAACGACTAAAACATATCAGCCTTCATCCACACACAAAGCAGCACAAGACTCTTCTACACATCTACAGAAGAACCAAAGTGTTCTTGAAGAGCTCCTAGGATCATTAACACTTACTCACACACTACAAAACCTTTCTGACCGAGAAACGTTAGCTATAAATGTTGTCCCTGAGCTACAACTACAGAATCTGTAACAGAACGAAAAGGGACTTTTTCATTTAAAAAATAAAGTACAATATTACACTAAAATGGTTCTTTAGCTGGAGATGAATTCGTTAGTTGTAGAGTTACTGGTTCTATCAATACAGACTTAAACTCTTAGAACTTGCTCAGATGGTTCTCAGGGTTCCTAATTAAGGGTTTCTAACTGTGTTCTTTAGCTGAACAACCATTAAAAGTGTTCTTTTTATTGATATTTTTATTATCAGTGAAATGATTTTTTTATTCCAGGTTTTTTAAACATTAACAGACAGAACGAACATGTTCCAGTTTCTCCTCCTTGTGACTGTCAGACCTGTGGAACATCCTGCAGTAGAGGTGTAGTGTTTCCTCCTGAACATTTTAAGTCACTCTGCAGATACTGTGTCATGACTGAAGCCTTTATTAGAAATGCGGCAGAGAAATGCAAAGCCTGATGCAAATGGCTGCTATTTGCACAATGCTATAGGAGAGGACGAGGAGAAGCAGACAATAGAGAATGCAAATGGATCGAGTTCAGAAGGCTGAAAGAGAGAAAGACACAAGACAAAAGACACTCAACACAATTCTCCAGCTTTGAAGAAGGAACCTGGAGCTCTCTTGGTCTCAGTTTCATCGTATATAAAAACTGGTACCAAGCCTTCATTCAGAGCATTTGAGAGTCAGACCACGTCACATCACTCAGATTATCCGTACAAAACACAGGCCAGTCTACAGGAAGTACGTTTATAAACACAACAGAAGGTTTAACAATTTTAAACCACCGTCCTGCGTTTAGTTTAGTTTAAATCCACTATAATTACCTGCTCTAAAGGCTGTGAGGTGAACAGTTTTACATTTATAGTATATTCTTTCTACACAAACAGCTTCTTGAGTTTTTATGCCTGTATCTGTTACACACCGGTACGACAGAGTAACCACAAAAAAGGGGGATTTTAATTAAATACATTATAGACTGCTCTTTCCCTGACCCTTATACAGTAGGAGCTTTTAAGCAGTAAACATAGTTGATCTGTGTGTCTTCACACACACACACACACACACACACACACACACACACACACACACACACACACACCGTTCCCTTCCAACTGTGTATAAATGTTTGGAGTTGACTTAGAGTTTGTGTGTTGGCAGGTTTGTTTTTCAGATGAGAGTTTTACTGAAATGTACTGAGACTGATGAAGACGTCCATCTTTCCCGGTGCCACGCTGGACTCGACCTGGACTCGACCTGGACTCGACCTGGACTCGACCTGGACTCGACCTGGACTCGTATGCTATAACTCTAAACACACCGCACCTCGTCATCTACGATCAGAGTCGTCCTGGTTAAAGTGGACAGGAAGGAATGAAGTCAGCAGTAAGAAATCATCCACTCATAATAAACTCTCATTCTTCATGATTAGTTAGTTAAGATGCTGTCAGATGTGTTTAGATTTACTTTCTCAATCTTGCTCCAGCTCTGTGTTGATTGTCCTGAGGTGAATATTAATAAGATTTATAAATTAATATATTTTATTTAATGATGTGAGCAGCCATGTTGATATGAACTTGAGGCACACACACAGACACACACACACACACACACACACACAAACACACACAGACACACACACAGACAGACAGCCAGACACACACACACACACAAACACACACATACACAGACAGACAGACACACACACAGACACACAGTCCGGGGAGATGTGTGAGGGTTGGTGTATGTACATCCGGGGATGTTTCACATACTTCTCCACTCGGAGTGTTGACATGGCGACCGGTAAAGTGGGGCGCGAGCTGCCTACGCGTTTAGAAAAATAAACAATTATAACATAAATCCAACATTCATGTTAAGCTTCACTTTCAGATGTAAACTGGGGAGATAAATATTATTATTTATTATCATAGAGTAAGGAGATGAGGAGGAAAAAAATCCTAGTCTAGTCGTCTGGGGGAAGCGCGCGCTGTCTCCGGTGACGTAGGCAGTCGGTTGTGTGAGTGACGTCACCGGTCTATCACCATGAAGCTCGGTAATATGTGTGTGTGTGGGAGGGAGGGAGGGAGATGTGTGTGTGTGTGTGTGTGTGTGTGTGTGAGAGAGAGAGACACACACAGACAGACAAGAGCGAGAGAGAGAGAGAGAGAGAGAGAGGGGTGTGTGAGAGACAGACAGAGCGCTCACACACACACACACACACACACACACACACACACACACAGACAGACAGAGCGCACAGACAGACAGAGAGAGACAGACACAGCGCACACACACACACACACACACACACAGACCGTCGCACAGTAAACACCCTGTGAGACCTTGTGATATTTTACATTTAACCCCTTTTTTCGGTCCCGGATGTAAAACTGGGCTTCAGATTAAAACCCGTTCCGGATTCAGT
Source organism: Tachysurus vachellii (assembly GCF_030014155.1). Taxonomy (NCBI): domain Eukaryota; kingdom Metazoa; phylum Chordata; class Actinopteri; order Siluriformes; family Bagridae; genus Tachysurus; species Tachysurus vachellii. Next base: position 337,920 of record NC_083484.1, read on the forward strand.
GGCGTTTAAACGGAGGTAAGTGACATTAAAGCTCTTTATTTCTACACGTTAAATGTAATGACTGTAATAATGTTGTCGTGGTGACAGAGAAAAGATGCCGTTTTAATAAAGTCCATAAACATGACGATGATGATGATGAAGGTTGTTGTAGCATTTATAGCTAATGGTTAGTGTGTCACAGCCCTCAGTTCTCTGCAGTGATCGCGTACAGCAGGGAAACACAACACCGTATTAACATTATTAATCTGTAAAGCTTTATTGTTTCCCCTCAAAACATTTTAGTCTTCGGGGTTTTTTTTTTTCATTTGTTGTGAAATGCAGTAGGGGGGGAGTGTGTGTGGTGGTGGGGGGACCCGCAGCGCGCGCGCGCCTCACTGCTGAATGTCATTACCACAGAACAGCGCAGGGGGGGAGGGGGTGCGTGGGGGAGTGAGGAAGCTCCACTCGGAGGAGGAGGACGGGGCGGTTTGTCTGTCACTTCCAGTTACGTTTCATCGTGTGACTCATTTTATAACGTTTGTAGAAGCGACACAGACACGTGAGAAATGTCGAAAGAAGACACGTTGACCTTTATGGGCCGAGATTTGTGACACGACGAGGCGACGTGTTTCCGTGTTCACCCCCGGAACTCTAATGGCTCGGTCTCGCTCTAAATCTGCTCTTCAAGGCGACTTCCGCTTTGTGTTTAAAGCAACATGTGTAGAGATATAAATGTTTCTGTCTCCTGCTCTGGACCTCACCTCCATCTGCTCTGAGCCTCACCTCCATCTGCTCTGAGCCTCACCTCCATCTGCTCTGAGCCTCACCTCCATCTGCTCTGAGCCTCACCTCCATCTGCTCTGAGCCTCACCTCCATCTGCTCTGAGCCTCACCTCCATCTCCTCTGAGCCTCACCTCCATCTGCACTGAGCCTCACCTCCATCTGCACTCAGCCTCACCTCCATCTGCTCTGGACCTCACCTCCATCTGCTCTGAGCCTCACCTCCATCTGCTCTGAGCCTCACCTCCATCTGCTCTGAGCCTCACCTCCATCTGCTCTGAGCCTCACCTCCATCTGCTCTGAGCCTCACCTCCATCTGCACTGAGCCTCACCTCCATCTGCACTCAGCCTCACCTCCATCTGCACTCAGCCTCACCTCCATCTGCACTCAGCCTCACCTCCATCTGCTCTGAGCCTCACCTCCATCTGCACTCAGCCTCACCTCCATCTGCACTCAGCCTCACCTCCATCTGCTCTGAGCCTCACCTCCATCTGCTCTGAGCCTCACCTCCATCTGCACTCAGCCTCACCTCCATCTGCTCTGAGCCTCACCTCCATCTGCACTGAGCCTCACCTCCATCTGCACTCAGCCTCACCTCCATCTGCTCTGAGCCTCACCTCCATCTGCACTCAGCCTCACCTCCATCTGCACTCAGCCTCACCTCCATCTGCTCTGATCCTCACCTCCATCTGCACTGAGCCTCACCTCCATCTGCTCTGAGCCTCACTTCCATCTGCACTGAGCCTCACCTCCATCTGCACTCAGCCTCACCTCCATCTGCTCTGATCCTCACCTCCATCTGCACTGAGCCTCACCTCCATCTGCTCTGATCCTCACCTCCATCTGCTCTGAGCCTCACCTCCATCTGCACTGAGCCTCATCTCCATCTGCACTCACCCACACTAACAGCTCCACATGGTTATAATAAAGGAGCCCAGAGAAATAAGACCATTTCACCATCACGACTTTAATCTTCACTCCAACATCTTATCCCAGTGTAAAGGGATGAAAACAAGCCACAACTTGTTAAACACTTATTACTGCTTTTCTCTGTATGACGAACACAAACAGTTCTAAATATAACAGCAGGCTTTTGTTCATCGCCACAAAGAAATCTGTGTATTTTATTGTTTCCATTGGTTTATTTTATATATTTATATCATTTATAAAAGATAAAGAGCAGTGAAGCTCAATAATGACACTGTTATTACAGACATGCAGCTGGAGGGGGTAGTTGTAAAGTCTGAGGGCAAAAGGGCACTAGGTTTACGCTCCTCCCCCAAGGGTGGGGGTCTGTCTGTGCACGTGTCAGGGTAAAGGTCATAGGTCATGTGCTGAAGAAATTCTGCAGTTACTGCACTAATGACCATCTTAATCACATCTCAGTGATGCAGCACATCCAGAACATCATGGATGGATGGTACAGTGTTGTAGGTACTGAAGTGTGAGCATATATATGTGTGTATCCATACTGGAGTAGATAAGTTTTATTTACATTCTGTTCCTCATTTATTTACAGTTTTCCAAGAAGCCTTGAAGTTGAGCACAAGTTTCCTGGCACGATGGCCATGGTTCAGAACAACCGTCCTCACCCTGAGAAGGACCAGGCTCTGCTCAGAGTCCCAGTGAAGAGGCTAATGCGCGAGAGGCAGATAGAAGCAGCACCCATAAAGAAGCGTGTGATGGCAGCGCTTAATTTGTCATGCAAAAAGGCCTCTGAATTGTCTTTGTCATTGTCATCATCAAGGACTCCTGTTATAAAGACCGAACATGTAGAGAAGGACTCAGTGTTTCTTAACTATCAGCACGTCTCAAAGGGACAGGACGGACGAGACAGCGCTCTGGACCTAAGCCCGGCTTTGAGACACACTCTGGCCCAGTTTACTCTGAGCAGCCAGTGTTCTTTAGGAGGCCCTGCTGCTTTTTCTGGTCAATACAGCCAGGAGAAGGTGGCTCCGTCCCTCAGCCAGGCCAGCGTGGCAGTTGGGCCCTTACTGGTGCCTCCTGACAGCTCCACAGAGCTGGTGTTGTGCACGCTGGAAGGCGAATCCATTTCCTGCTTCTCAGTGGGTGGTGAGCTACGCCTGTGTTTGCCTCAGGTGCTCAACACAGTGCTGCGAGACTTCTCCCTGCAGCAGATCAACTCTGTTTGCGATCAGCTCTATGTCTATTGCTCACGCTGCAACGCTTCCCAGCTGCATGTCCTCAAAGTGCTGGGCGTCCTCCCTGCAGGCGCACCATCCTGTGGCCTCATCACCCTCACTGACGCCCAGAGGCTCTGCAACACTCTGCTCCACCCGGGCGACAACGTCCCTACTGGCCCACATAAAGACCACCGACTCGCCGAGGAAGAAGAGCGAGAAGCCGAGGAAGCTGGAGGGTTCTGGGTGGAGCATCAGTGCCTGGGCAAGTGCCAAGGCCTGTTCGTTCCTCGCCTCTACACCACTCCAGGTGCTCCGTGCATCCGATGCTCACAGTGCCGGCGGCTTTTTTGTCCCGAACGCTTCGTCATGCACTCGCACCGGCAGCCAGACAAGAGGACGTGTCACTGGGGCTTCGACTCCGCCAAATGGCCGTGTTACCTACAATTGGGCCGACGGTACCAAGGCACGGCTAATGGGGGGAAACTGGAGCAGCTTCTGGAGACCATGAAACTGAAGTTCAGTGGAATTAGTCTGGACACGAAGACGTCACATCTGGTAAGAGTCTCAATATTTTATTCAGGAATTAATTCAGGAAATGGTTTAGCTTCGTTTTCACTAACTAAAGGGAAGCTAATTTATAGTAGCAAGAATAAGCATCTATGTGTCGTTATTAACAACAATGTTTACTGAAAAAATGTAATTAAACGTTAAATCCATAACTGTACAGCTTATTATTCAGTTATTAGAATAAAGTACTAGCTCAGAAGATAGTAATGGAGAGAATAACTCACAGAGAGATAGTAATGATTATGTTTTAGAGCTAATGCATGATGGAGACGTGTCTGACGACATCAGGTCCCTGAGGGAAGCTGTAAATGTTTTAACACTGAAGTAAACAGTTAAATAGTTAAGTGAGACATGGGCTCAAGCAGGCGTTTCCCCTCTTTGGAGGAAGCTGTAGGACACTGACGGTTCGGTCAGGGTCGCCTGGCTTTCCTCAACAAGTCTGAACAAACAGCAGGAACCACGGCAACAGGGCAAAGAAACAGAGAGCGAGTAGGAGGGGAGTGGGCGAGAGAGAGAGAGAGAGAGAGAGTGGAAAAATAGACAGAGAAAAAAAGTGGAAAGAGCTGGAGACACATACAAAGAGGGGGAGAGACAGAGCGAGTGAGACGGGGACGGTCACATATGTCTCCAGCCTGCTGCTTTCCCCACCACGGCCCCTGCATTCATCTTCATATCCAGCCAATAGATACACAGACCCCCAGCCCCGGCCTCCTTCACAGCCAATCAGCTTTCAGAACTCCCAGTCGATTCCAGACTCATTATATAACACTTATCCGGAGACTAAACAACCGTGTCAGGCGACTGGAGTTCTGGGAAAAGCAGCCTCGCCTCTGTGAAGACACGACGGCCGTAATGGAAGTGGACGGACTCTGTTACAGACATGTAACACACCAAAGACACACAAAAGACAAGACAGACACAGCTAATGTCTGAGAGACGAGTGAAGCAGTTATTTCTTACACTAAAATCTCAGAGTTAAATCTCAGTGTAATGAAGGATAAAGTTCAGACTGCTGACCTTTGGACTTGGCCGGCTGCCGTGGCGTAGGAGTGGCTGAGCGTCGCTTATTTCTGTCTGAGGCCTTATTAATGTTGTGAGAGATAAGAGACGCTGTCGACTCTGTTTGTCTGTTTCTGAAAGATAACGTTGTCGCGACTGTAATCCGGTTCTGTCCTATTAGACACAACAAGGCAGTAAATATTTTTAAAAAACCTTTAAAAACCTTCACCTTTATACAGCTGGATCGTGATTGGTCAGAAACTGGTGATTGACATAAATGCAGGGTTCTATATTATTTGTGTAGTAATAGTTTGTTCTGTCTCAGACTGACAATGTGCGACGTGAACACGTCTGTAATGACAGTGTGCTCACAAACGTCCATTAACAGCCGAAGACTTTAGTGTTGTACAGAAATACAGGAGAAACCAGCTAGGACCCAAACCCACATATGTCCATTGAGGCTTTTGTTAATGTTGATCTTTAAAGATCTTTTTATGATGTTATAAATATGAATGAGTTAAGATGGTAATTATTGGGCTCGTTATTTGAGCATCACTGACTTTATTGTTGGTCTAATAATGATGGTATGTATTTTTTAGACCAGGTTAGATGAGATAAAGGAAACAGAGAAACAGATTTTTTTATTAACGTTGGTGTGAGTCAGCTTTGGATTCCTGATAAGCGTCTGACCCGTGAGCAGGTTTGAGGTCAGTGATAAACCCGTCGTGGGTTTTCATGCTTGCTGAATGACTGGACTGGTTGTGTCAGATGTTGTAAATTGTCTGGAGCCTTCATGCCGCCAGGGGCCACGTGATCCACCCAACCCCAACCAAACACACACACACACACACACACACACACACACAGACAGAACCAGACACAGGCAGGTTCATGCAGAGATGTCTAGAGCTGTCATGCATGACTTGGTGTTAAACCTGTAACGGCTGTGAGATATAAAAAGTAAATGGTCCTGTTTGTCTGTGAATGATAATCATCTGATCTGTGAGATCAGACAGACAGATAAAAAAACATCTTAAGGGCAAAACGTCAGCTGTTTTCATTCAGAGGAATTTTTTGTCTTAGGATCCGTCTCACTGTGTGTGCAGGAAGGAGAAATTAGTGGAATTTATTGTGTAAGACACGTAAATTCTCAGTGAGACGGATCCTACATCCTCGTTAGAAAGCCAGTCATCCACAGAGAAAAGAGAGAGACAGGGACAGAGTGACAGAGAGGAAAAAAGAGAGAAACAGACAGGGACAGAGTGACAGAGAGGGAAAAGAGAGAGACAGACAGTGAGATTGAGACAGAGATAAAAAGAAATAGAGAATAAAGGGAACTGACAGACAGTGAGATTGAGACAGAGATAGACAAAAATAGACAGAGAGATAGAGAGAGACTGTAAGAGAGAAAAGAAAAAAGAATGTAGGACAGAGAAGTAGACAGAGAGACTATGACACAGTTAGAGAGACAGAGTGAGACAGCAGGACTTTCTCTGTCCAAAGAGAAAAAGGGAGAGAAAGTGACAGAGAGTGAGAGCAGGACTCCATAAAGAAACATTGTGATTGTGTGTTAATCTCTCTCTCTCTCTCTCTCTCTCTCTCTCTCTCTCTCTCTCTCTCTCTCTCTCTCTCTCTCTCTCTCTCTCTCTCTCTGTCTCTCTCTCTCTATCTCTCTCTCTCTCTCTCTCTCTCTCTCTCTCTCTCTCTCTCTGTCTCTCTCTCTGTCTCTCTCTCTCTCTCTCTCTCTCTCTCTCTCTGTCCCTCTCTCTCTCTCTCTCTCTCTCTCTGTCTCCCTCTCTCTCTCTTTCTCTCTCTCTCTCTCTCTCTCTCTCTCTCTCTCTCTCTCTCTTTCTCTCTCTCTCTCTCTCTCTCTCTCTGTCTCTCTCTCTCTCTCTGTCTCTCTCTCTCTCTCTCTCTCTCTCTCTGTCTCTCCCCCTCTCTCTGTCCCTCTCTCTCTCTCTCTCTCTCTGTCTCCCTCTCTCTCTCTCTCTCTCTCTCTCTCTCTCTCTCTCTCTCTCCCTCTCTCTCTCTTTCTCTCTCTCTCTCTCTCTCTCTCTCTGTCTCTCTCTCTCTCTCTCTCTCTCTCTCTCTCTCTCTCTCTCTCTCTCCCCCTCTCTCTGTCTCTCTCTCTCTCTCTCTGTCTCTCTCTCTCTCTCTCCCCCTCTCTCTGTCTCTCTCTCTCTCTCTCTCTCTCTCTCTCTCTCTCTCTCTCTCTCTCTCTCTCTCTCTGTCTCTCTCTCTCTCTCTCTCTCCCCCTCTCTCTGTCTCTCTCTCTCTCTCTCTCTCTCTCTCTCTGCAGGAGACTGTCCGAGTGGATGAAGGGTTAAATCTGTGTTCTGGGAAAGAGAAAGTGTGTGAGAGTGGTTCAGAGAGAAAGGTAAAACACTCAGTCACCTTTTTCACTGTGTTTCCTGTCACACACAAAGACACAAACACACACATTTACATCCATCTTTCCCACAGGTGGTGGCAGGGGCAGCGTTCTCGGGGTACGTGTTTGACCCATGTGTCCTCTCCAACCTGAAGGAGGATCCCAGGCACCTCGACCTCATGTGGCAAAGGTACATTAATACTGTGAACATACAACTTCAGTCTTTTTCTCTCACTCTCATTCACACACACTCACCATCTCTCTCACTCTCATTCACACACACTCACCATCTCTCTCACTCTCATTCACACACACTCACCATCTCTCTCACTCTCATTCACACACACTCACCATCTCTCTCACTCTCATTCACACACACTCACCATCTCTCTCACTCTCATTCACACACACTCACCATCTCTCTCACTCTTATTCACACACACTCACCATCTCTCTCACTCTCATTCACACACACTCACCATCTCTCTCACTCTTATTCACACACACTCACCATCTCTCTCACTCTCATTCACACACACTCACCATCTCTCTCTCACTCTCATTCACACACACTCACCATCTCTCTCACTCTCATTCACACACACTCACCATCTCTCTCACTCTCATTCACACACACTCACCATCTCCCTCACTCTCATTCACACACACACTCACCATCTCTCTCACTCTCATTCACACACACTCACCATCTCTCTCACTCTTATTCACACACACTCACCATCTCTCTCTCACTCTCATTCACACACACTCACCATCTCTCTCTCACTCTCATTCACACACACTCAACATCTCTCTCACTCTCATTCACACACACTCACCATCTCTCTCTCATAATGTACAGAACTAAATAGCTCATAGTTCATAAATAAGTCATTTAGATCTTGTGTTTGTCCCATGAGGTGTGTAACATGCTCTGTTCTCCTTCCAGTTGGTATCTTTACATGCACGATAAGCTGAATGTCTCCAGCTCAGCCCTGGACTCTGCACAAGCTGCTGATAAAGACGACGACACACCAAGAGCAGAGATGCTGAAACCTGTGAAGAAAGCGTCTGAAGAAGCAGCAGAAGGTGAGTGTAAAGCATCCACAGGTCTGACACCTTCTCGCTGTCTGAGAGCAAAGTGTCATGACTGCGTGAGCAACACCACTTCTTCTTCAAACACTGCTGTTCTCTGATTCCACAGGGGGCAAAAAAACAAGTTGCCTGATGAGCCAATCACAGCGCAGCGATCCGGACGAGCGGCCCAGGGTTTCCATGGAAACACCGGCATGTGAAAAGTCTTTGGAGGAGAACAAGGACAGCATGGTGGTGGAGGTGCTTCACATGTACAGCGCTCAGCAGGAAAAGCTGCAGTCCACACTACGCAAGCAACAGCAGCTGGAAAAGGTTCTTACTCTTCGTGTGTGTCTTTAATCAAACACGGGGCTAAATATTAGGATTTTTCTACAAAAGATTAGAAATTAGATAATATCAGATTATATGTAGGAAAAGTATTAAAATATAAACACACACATTAATATAAATATTTTTATACTGTAATTAAATAAACAGCACTTAAGGGGTTAAATCTGCACAACACTTTGTGTGTATGTACATGTGTGTGTGTGTATATGTGTGTGTGTGTGTCAGTCACCACCATGCTTACACACTTCTCTCAGCTATAATGCACCAAAGCTTGTCCTGACCTTCTCCTCTGCTTTTCGTCCTCGGGGATAAGGAGCTGCAGACTCTGCGCAAGGCCGATGCAGACGAGCAGGGGGAGGTGCAGACGGAGCCGCAGACAGAGCATGCTCAGAAGAAGGAGGTGGAGCAGGAGGAGCAGAAGAGGCTTCAGTGCAGTGTGGAGCAGCAGCGGAGCTGTAGGTGTCGAGAACAGCAGGAGAACCGTTACGCTGCACAGGTAGAACACGAGCACATCACACGCTACTCATCTAACAATATAATCATACAGAACAGATAAAGTGCATGACTCCGTGGCCTGTGAATGAGCTTTGTATAGAAATGATAACCTGCTAAAACAAGCAGCACCTTCTGACCAATCACAGTCCAGAACGCCACCTTCTGACCAATCACAGTCCAGAACGCCACCTTCTGACCAATCACAGTCCAGAACGCCACCTTCTGACCAATCACAGTCCAGAACGCCACCTTCTGACCAATCACAGTCCAGAACGCCACCTTCTGACCAATCACAGTCCAGAATGCCACCTTCTGACCAATCACAGTCCAGAACGCCACCTTCTGACCAATCACAGTCCAGAACGCCACCTTCTGACCAATCACAGTCCAGAACGCCACCTTCTGACCAATCACAGTCCAGAACACAGCAGCGGTGTGGTGTTCTGATGGAGATGATGAGATAAAGTAGCTTTATTCTGCTGCTGCTGCTGCTGATGTTTCACATACAGGACAATTTTGTGAATAAACCCATTTCATTTTTTAACGTTTAAGTCATAAGCAGGCCTGAATATTACTGCCCCCTTCCTCCACACACACACACACACACACACACACACACACACACACACACACACACACACACACACACACACACACACACTAGTGCCCTCTGGTGGCGTATGTCTCTCATTACCAGGAGATTATTATTATAAGTATTCTGACTTCATCTTTCTTTTCTCTGGTTGCTGTAGCTGTTGGAGCTGCGCCAGAGGTTGGACCGTGCTGAAGAGGACCGTGAGGAGCTGCAGGAGGAGCTGAGACGTGAACGAGAGGCTCGGGAGAAGCTGGAGAGGATCATATCTGAGCTCAGACAGCAGATGAAGGAGTCGGTTCCTCCGTCAGCACTCGACAGCCCGCTCTCCAACTCATCCAGTGACATCCTGATGTCTCCTGCGCCGTAACTTCCCTATTATTTTATTTCATATAACCATTTCATATTTCCAGACAATTCCTCAAGAATGTTACATTTTCTGCAGCACACGTCATTATTTCGTCTAGAAAAATTTAAACAAAACCAAACAAAAAACGTATCTCCTGGATTTTCTTTTTGTGATTAAAAGCATTACCTGCTTTTTATGTCACTTTTTTGAGTATGCAAATTTTCATGCATGTATATGAACCTGAGTGTGTGTGTGTGTGTGTGTGTGTGTGTAAACTTCTCACAGATTAATTCTCAGCGTTGATTATTATCCCGTGCGCTGACTACTGTTAGAAAAAAAAAAGATTTCATTTCTTTTAAAAGTTGTAACGTGCTAATGTTTATTAAAATAAAGTATTTATTACATTGTTTTATTGCTAGATGTTATTGTGAGCAAACCTTTATTAAAAAAAAAAAGATATGCTGATAGGTAATAGGTACGCAAATGTTTAATTTCATGTTATGGGATATTTTGTGCCATTTTTCCGACTTGAAAGTTTCAGAGTTCTGACATTCCACCTCTCGATCTTCTTCTCTTTATATCCTGTTAGACCTTTTACTTTCTGCACCCGTAAGCCATGTACACACAGTCTGAATGTAAGATATCGTACGTATGCATGTGCGCTGAAATATATACGGATTATATTAACTGAGTTTACACCAACGTATAAGTTTTTAAAAAGAATTCTGTACATAAACGTTTTGTAAAATGTTTCTTTCTCGATTCTCTCTGTGATTAAACTTCTGTTTTAAAATTTTTAACAAAAGTCGAGAACATTAAAGGTTGGTCTTTAGTGTCATATGATAGGAAACGATATTAATGTGTGTGTGTTATCAGTTTAGACGAACAGGGTTTATTATAAAGAAGTGAAGACGTGAGCGTGCGGTGAGATGCAGCAGGTCTCAGATCCACGCTGTGACTCTCCGTGACAATCAGACACTGATGACGTTGTTCCTACCTCAGATGAATGGTGTATAAGCTGTGTATCTGTTTTCATACAGTGTGGACTGATGGAGCGCTAAAATGACCTCTGTGCTGTTTCTATGCTGCTTTATGAGCGAAGTGTTCTGGGCTTTTTCATGTCAGCAGCTCATCGACTGATGCATGTGGAATATAAAGAGATTTCTTTCTTTCTTTCTTTCTTTCTTTCTTTCTTTCTTTCTTTCTTTCTTTCTTTCTTTCATGTGTGCTGATGTTTTCTTTGTGTCACTCTCACAGTTTTGTACGTCAATAGAATTGATTAGATTATAATTTATCCTTGAGATTAACAATAAAAATACTCTATTTAACTGACTGATTGTCGCCTGTCATCATTATTACATTAATAATCAGTCTGTATGTGACACTGTGTTATAGATCATTTATTAACACTTTATACACAATAAAACCTCATTATAATTCTGTTATGTATTTATTTATTTAATAAATCAGAATTTAATGCATTTATTTATTCACCTTTCAGTTCCCTGTATTATATTTTATATAAATGCAGAAAAAAGTTTGTAATCCTAAAGTGTTTATTTATCTTTATTTACAGACACACTGAACATCACTGAACATCACAGACACACTGAACATCACAGACACACTGAACATCACAGACACGCTGAACATCACTGAACATTACAGACACACTGAACATCACTGAACATCACAGACACACTGAACATCACAGACACGCTGAACATCACTGAACATTACAGACACACTGAACATCACTGAACATCACAGACACACTGAACATCACTGAACATCACAGACACGCTGAACATCACAGACACGCTGAACATCACTGAACATCACAGACACGCTGAACATCACAGACACGCTGAACATCACTGAACATCACAGACACACTGAACATCACAGACACACTGAACATCACAGACACGCTGAACATCACTGAACATTACAGACACACTGAACATCACTGAACATCACAGACACACTGAACATCACAGACACGCTGAACATCACTGAACATTACAGACACACTGAACATCACTGAACATCACAGACACACTGAACATCACTGAACATCACAGACACGCTGAACATCACAGACACGCTGAACATCACTGAACATCACAGACACGCTGAACATCACAGACACGCTGAACATCACTGAACATCACAGACACACTGAACATCACTGAACATCACAGACACACTGAACATCACAGACACGCTGAACATCACTGAACATTACAGACACACTGAACATCACTGAACATCACAGACACGCTGAACATCACAGACACGCTGAACATCACTGAACATCACAGACACGCTGAACATCACAGACACATTGAACATCACTGAACATCACAGACACGCTGAACATCACAGACACACTGAACATCACAGACACACTGAACATCACTGAACATCACAGACACACTGAACATCACAGACACGCTGAACATCACTGAACATCACTGAACATCACAGACACATTGAACATCACTGAACATCACAGACACGCTGAACATCACAGACACACTGAACATCACAGACACGCTGAACATCACAGACACGCTGAACATCACAGACACACTGAACATCACAGACACGCTGAACATCACTGAACATCACAGACACGCTGAACATCACAGACACGCTGAACATCACTGAACATCACAGACACACTGAACATCACTGAACATCACAGACACACTGAACATCACAGACACGCTGAACATCACAGACACACTGAACATCACAGACACGCTGAACATCACAGACACGCTGAACATCACTGAACATCACTGAACATCACAGACACACTGAACATCACAGACACGCTGAACATCACTGAACATCACAGACACACTGAACATCACAGACACACTGAACATCACAGACACGCTGAACATCACTGAACATCACAGACACACTGAACATCACAGACACGCTGAACATCACTGAACATCACAGACACATTGAACATCACTGAACATCACAGACACGCTGAACATCACTGACACGCTGAACATCACAGAACATCACAGACTGAACATCACTGAACATCACAGACACATTAAACATCACTGAACAGCACAAACTCACTGAACATCACAAACACACTGAACATTACAAACACACTGAACATCACTGAACATCACAGACACACTGAACATCACTGAACATCACAAACACACTGATCAGACACATTACACACAGCTAAAACTAAAATAAAGTTGTATCTGTAATATAGATCAGAGCTCACCAGAGTGTTAACTAACATGTCACTAACATGTCACTAACATGTCACTAACATGTCACTAACATGTCACTAACATGTCACTAACATGGCATATACATGTGGATAATCTCTGTAGTAAGATACAACAAAGATTGCATTTTTTACGTCGTCTGAGAGTTCATGAGGTTGATCAAAAATTCATGGTCATCTTTTACCAGGCAGTAATTGAGAGTTTAATCAGATACTGTATCACAGTATGGTTTGGGGATCTATCTGTGCAATCGAGACCAAAGTACGAATGATACAAACTGCTTGGGAAATTATAGGAGTGAAAGAATTGACACCATTGTAAACTATGTACGAACATGAAACTGTAAGACACACTGAGAGGATTGTCTGTGATCTCTCCCATGTTTTATACAGTGTGAGCTGTTGCCTTCTGGCAGGAGGTTCAGAGTTAATCACTGCAGATTAAATACATATAAAAACTCTTTTATCCGAGTGTTAATGGTGTCTGTGAAGCTGTTACATAGGGGAAGGACATAGCTGTTATTTTATCTATTCAATATTCTGTGTCTAATGTGTGTACTGTATGACTGCAGCATGGGTGATGGACCTTACCTTACCTTACCTTACCTTAATGACGCCCACTAACCGGATATCCGGTTCACGTGTCATCCGGTTCAGAGACCAGATTATTAAGGTGTTTATGTTCCACTCGGTTTGGGATAAAGGGCGAATTTTATTTGGCGCAAAATCTTCATTTAGTATAAAATTGTTCTAATTGATGTGTTTTTGTTTGTAACCGAGTGATTATTAACACGGAGGTGTTTTACAGACATGGAAGCAGGTAAACTTTAACTTTTAAAGTGTTTCTGTAAAAAAAAAAACAAAAAAAAAACAAAAAAAACCAAAAAGAACAAACAAAAAGAAAAACAGCAAAACAAAAACTGTGTAAGACAAAAATATAAAAGCATTTAATGTAAAAATAAAAATAACTGCAAAAGAAAGGGGGAAAATGATGTAAAAAAGGTAACACCAGGGATGAGGATGAGGATGAGGATGAAGATGAGGCACCTGATGTACTGACACGTGCCCCCGGTATTCTGAAGACTTTTTACACGTTTATTCATTATATACGCGACTTTAGAAGTCACGTGTCCAGCTGTTAAACAGAACAGTTACATATTCCGGTCAGCAGGTGGCGCTGTGGTTAAGGCTACAGCCATCAGACAGTCAGTCATTCATTCATACACTGGAAGAGTTGGTGGTGTAACAATAATAACTCTTTACCAGTCAATGCCCCTGATTTGCACTGAAACTTGTTACCAAACGTTTGTTTCTCTCACCAGAGCAACAGAAAGGGCGCGAGGCGTCTCAGAGAAGATCTCCACTGGATCTCATCATGAACCAGTTCCGGAGGAAATCATCGTTCACAGAGAAGAAGGCGGCGTCTGTGGGTCGTCCGTTTCGTTCGTCTGAGAGCAGTGACAGGAAGAGTGAAGGGATTCCAGAGGCCAAAGAGATGGAGAACAGAGAGAAGGACAGCGTGAAACCCAGGAGCGGTAAAAACATCAGGGTTTATCGTGTATATAACACGAAGGCAGTGAGAGTGTGCAGTGAGACATGTCTGTGATTTATTAGCAATAAAATATTTAAAAACCTTCATCCTCAGAGATCAGCGATAACACTGAGATCTGCTCTGTGGTGGGATGGGGTCGCGTCACGCAGTTTGTCCAGAAGCTCGGCAAAACTCCAGACAGCCAGAGTCTGAGTCTGAGCCACTGTGATCTCACTGCCACAGACGTGCTGGAGCTCGGTGAGAGATCAGACTCTGATTGGAGCTAAATCTCTTCTCGTGTGTCATTACTTATAGATTTGTTCCTCCAACAGGAACCTTGCTGCTGTTCCTCACCCAGCTGGAGGTGCTGGATCTTTCCTGGAACGATCTTCTCGGTTCTTCACTGAAAGCTTTGACTGTCCACATGCAGCACGTCGGCAAGCTGAAGGTTCTGAAACTGAGCGGCTGCAGACTCACGGCCGAAGATCTCCGAACTCTGGGTGAGAAAAGATCTGAGCACGTCGTCTGATCTCACTTCTGTCTCAGTAAATGGTTCAGTGGAGGTTTTACACACAAAACTGAAAAGGATTCTGATCCCAATTAAGACAAAAGTAAAGACACCTTATAAAGCAGAAGAGCTGAGCTGCCTTTAGGAGGCGCTCTTTTACGTTATAGTTACCAAAATCATGGAAATTGTCAGGGGTGCCTAAACTTTTGCATACGACTGTATGTCTGATTGGCGTTTATCAACATACACATGAGCTCGATTCGGGTATGAAAGCTTGCACACAAAGTAAAGCCTTCTGCTGGTTAACCTTCACTTTGTCTCATTACTACTTTTTACAGTGACTGACGTGGTAAAGAACCAAACACTATATTTTCATGATCAGAAGCTTCCCACAGTCAGGATACCAACTTGGGATTCAGGAACATTTTGAAGATAAAAGAGACTGAAATGATTTGCTGTTGTTACGTGTCACATTTACAGGAGAGACTCTGGATCATGTTCCCTTGTTGGAAACGTTGGATTTGTCCTGGAACGCTGGGATCGGTGGAGGAAATCTTCATCTACTAACTGAACACCTTCATGCCACCAGCTCTCTGAGGGAGCTTCATCTGCTGGACTGCCAGCTCTCAGAGACGGACAGCCTGGCACTGGGTACGAACCTGCTTGGTCTTACACCATGGCACTGGAACTCTATCTGCATGATCTTTACTCACATGTTTAATGGTTTCAGTTGTGACGTTACTGATCTTTTTCAGCCGAGGCGCTTTTACTTCTGCCGTGTCTGGAGGTTTTGGATTTGTCCAATAACAAGCTGCTGGTGAGAGCGTTGGAGAGCATCGGCTCGTCTCTGAGCTCCACTCCACAGCTGAAGACTCTGAAGATGAGCAGGTGTGGACTGAATCAGGAAAGTCTCGCTATCCTCGGTATGATTGGGTTTGTAATGAAAGACTTTAACCAGGAAATATTTACAACCATCCCAGATGATGATGGAGTCCAAGCTTCACATCCTGTTGCACCACCTACAACTTTATCATAAAGTAAAGAGTGATAATAATCACTCAAGACCTTCATTTCGTTAACGTGTCAAAGTCCTGATGAGGAAAAAGGATCAGTCTGTTTGTCAGTTTAAGTGTGAAATCAGGGTGAAGTTGATATTTAGGTTCAGTTAAAAACAGCATGTGGTCCAATCTGACTCACAAGTGCTTGGACCCCTGCATTCGCTGCAGATGGTTGTGTTTGAGTTTTTTTCCTGTTTAATTAGTTTTTGAACCTAAATTATATTTTCATGTATAGTTGTTGTAGATTTCCTCCATAAGCAGTTGTAGTTTTGTGTGTTAATTTTAGTGCATGTTGTAATTAATCAGCTGTGTTCATCACAACAGGAGAGAGGATGAAGTTCCTCGTGGGTTTGGAGCATCTGGACGTGTCGTGTAATAAAGAGTGTGGAGGAGGATTCAGCACGCTGAAGGCCAGTTTGTCTTTCCTCACACACCTGAGATGTTTGGACCTGCACATGTGCTGTCTGACGGAACAGGACACGCAGACGCTGGGTGAGAAAACGGACCGAGTCTTTATTCTCAGCACAGAATAATAACCACTGTGTGAACTGTAAGTGATGAAGCAGAGTAACTGTTACACACTGAAGTCCTCAGTGTGTTTTATTCCTCTTATACTAACACAATTGTCCAACAATTACAATATATTATTAAAGATGTGCTCACTGTTATGGTGGGGCACGGTGTCTTAGTGGTTAGCACGTTCACCTCACACCTCCAGGGTTGGGGGTTCGATTCCCACCTCCACCTTGTGTGTGTGGAGTTTGCATGTTCTCCCCGTGCCTCGGGGGTTTCCTCCAGGTCCCCCGGTTTCCTCCCCCGGTCCAAAGACATGCATGGTAGGTTGATTGGCATCTCTGGAAAATTGTCCGTAGTGTGTGAGTGAATGAGAGTGTGTGTGTGTGTGTGATGGGTTGGCACTCCGTCCAGGGTGTATCCTGCCTTGATACCCGATGACGCCTGAGATAGGCACAGGCTCCCCGTGACCCGAGGTAGTTCGGATAAGTGGTAGAAGATGAGTGAGTGAGTGAGTCAGTGAGTCAGTGAGTGAGTCAGTGAGTCAGTGAGAGAGTGAGTCAGTGAGTCAGTGAGTGAGTGAGTCAGTGAGTGAGTGAGTGAGTCAGTGAGTGAGTGAGTGAGTGAGTCAGTGAGTGAGTCAGTGAGTGAGTGAGTGAGTCAGTGAGTGAGTGAGTGAGTCAGTGAGTGAGTCAGTGAGTGAGTGAGTCAGTGAGTGAGTGAGTCAGTGAGTGAGTGAGTGAGTGAGTGAGTGAGTGAGTCAGTGAGTGAGTGAGTGAGTCAGTGAGTGAGTGAGTGAGTGTCAGTGAGTGAGTGAGTGAGTGAGTGAGTCAGTGAGTGAGTGAGTGAGTCAGTGAGTGAGTCAGTGAGTGAGTGAGTCAGTGAGTGAGTGAGTGAGTGAGTGAGTCAGTGAGTGAGTCAGTGAGTGAGTGAGTGAGTCAGTGAGTGAGTGTCAGTGAGTGAGTGAGTGTCAGTGAGTGAGTGAGTGAGTGAGTCAGTGAGTGAGTGAGTGAGTGAGTGAGTGAGTGAGTGAGTGTCAGTGAGTGAGTGAGTGAGTGAGTGAGTGAGTGAGTGTCAGTGAGTGAGTGAGTGAGTGTCAGTGAGTGAGTGAGTGAGTGTCAGTGAGTGAGTGAGTCAGTGAGTGAGTGAGTGTCAGTGAGTGAGTGAGTCAGTGAGTGAGTGAGTCAGTGAGTCAGTGAGTGAGTGAGTGAGTGAGTCAGTGCTCACTATTTATAGCGCTGACACTGGAGATGTGAAGCTGCTCAGATCAACAGCTGGTGACCAGTTAAATCAGCACACAGCAGCTCTGTGGACCTCCATATTAATTAGTTTTGTGTCTTATTTTTCAGTCCAGGTTTTTCCTGCTCTGGGTGAACTCTCTGAACTCAATCTGTCTTGTAACAAAAGTATTGGCACCGTGCTCCGCTATCTGTTCCCTGTCCTTCCCTTGTCCAAGCTGAAGACACTTCACCTGAGCAGCTGCAGTCTGAGTCCTGAGGCTTGTCACGCTTTAGGTAGGAGAATCATGAAGCTCAGAGTTTAATCACACTGAACAACACTGTGAGGTTAGAATACAAACAGAAAGCAAACCTACCCACGTGAACATACAGCTAAAGTTTAGACACAGAAAAGAAACAGATTTGACTTTTAGCATTTAGAGCAAACAGAGAAAAAAATTGTAAAACCATTTAGTGTTAAAATAATAAAAATGTTCAAACATCTACTGTTACACTGAACTACCAGCACAATGTAGATCTGAAATATACTGAGTTTAAATGATTGTAAATGATCTACATTCTTCTCCATCACTCTTTCTTCTTCCACGTTCCATGTGATTCTCATTAGCGCAATATCTCGAGTGAGTGGATGAATGTTTGTAGGAGTTAAAGGTCACAGTAAAAGGGTTAGGACTTAGTGGTGGTGGAGGCATCACCATCCACGCTCCATCCCCTACTGTTAATATGGAGTTCTACATGTGCTAAATGTACATGATACTCCATGTAAAGTCGTGTGTGTGTGTGTTGTAGCTGCCGTCATGCCGTCACTCTCACAGCTGCGGAGTCTCGATGTGTCGTGGAACAAAAGTGTTGGTGGGAATCTGCAGCAGTTTGTGGAGCATCTGCAGGTGGACTGTAAACTGGAGGAACTGAAGCTGAGCAGCTGTGAGCTGAACGCTGACGACCTGCTGCACTTACGTACGACTCCATATGTAACTGTGTAGGAAATTTACACCTTCCTGAACTTTCTCACCAGCGTTTGAATATTTTCAGTCATTTCTCAATTACAGATAAAAAAATGAATAACTGGAAATTTCCTGGTCAGTGAGGCGAAGGTGTGACGTCATCAGAGTGGAGCTTCAATAATAAGCTCTAAAAGCTCCTCATAAATAGAACAGGTCACTGACGTCTGCTCGTGTACATTAAATAATGAATAATATCCGTGTCTTTTATAGTAAAATAATGCATTGGGTTCCCTGTTACACCTGAAGGAGATTAATTACCTCTAACAGCACGTTGTGTGTTTTATTCCTCTTACACCACGGCACTTCACCAACAATTAGTAGTTGCTTTTATATTTCTAGTGATATTTTTAATTGTGTGGAAGTTTGCCGGAACTTTCTAGCAGCTGTAAACACTCGTTCATCACCAACCTCTCTTTATTCTGTCTCTCGCGGTTAAGACAAAAATCACAGATCATTGAAAAGGTTTTATGTATCTTCTAAATCTTCCAGATAAAGAAGTCATTTTTAAATAACATTTTTTATTCCTGTAAAGGTGATGTGATGGTGAGCTTTGTTAAAAGGACAGAAATATGTTTAATTGAATTTGTACAGTTTAGTCTGTGCATTAACACAAGCAACGTGTCCCAGAAGAGTAGCAGGACATTATGGAAAGCTGTGGTGCAGTTTCAGCTCCGCCACGCCCTCTAGTGGACAGATTAAACTCTGCACTTGTATAAAAGGTTTGCAGTTTGTCTTGTGCATGTTCAGTGTTTGTTGTTCTGCATGTGTTACAGAATCAGCATGTAAACGTGGCACGTTGTCGAATCTAAAGCTCTTAGATGTGTCATATAACGGACACGTGGGAGACGCCGGCTGGGTCTCGCTCTTCAGAGAAGCAGGAGGGCTGAAGCAGCTGCAGGAGTTGGACATCAGCCTGCGTCCTGACGCTCGTGCGTCTGCGTTTGTGTGGCTTTCGGCCATGATGGACGCTCTTCCTCAGATGTCATCACTCCGACGTGTGTCTGTACAGCGCTGGGCTCTCAGCTCTGAGGAGAGACAGAAACTGGAGAAAACCCTGAAGAAGAGGAACATTGTGCTGGAGAGTGATGATGTGAACGTACAGAACGTTGCAGGGATAAGTTTACTCTGATGTCCTCATAATGTAACGTGGACTGATTTACTCTCGGATTATTATTGGCTTCGTCACTGAAGTGAAACCTACAGAGTTTTTCTAAAACATGATTGTTTTTTATAATAATTTGTTCACAGTGACTTGTATAGTTGAAGCACTACATCATTTCTGTCTAATAATTAACACGTTTAAAAGTACGGCACGGTGATTCTTCTGAACACTGATGTATGGAAGGAGTCTCCAGTGTCAGCGCTTGGAAAGACGAGAAGTA
The DNA here is from genome assembly GCF_030014155.1 of Tachysurus vachellii. NCBI lineage: Eukaryota > Metazoa > Chordata > Actinopteri > Siluriformes > Bagridae > Tachysurus > Tachysurus vachellii. The sequence goes on from NC_083484.1 coordinate 358,131, forward strand.
AAGCCGAGCTTTAAGATTTACGACCTCTCTGTTTATAGCTGCTATCAGTGACTACGCTATCGTTTCACTAAATAGATAAAAAGCTTGTGTTCTATAATAAATAATAATTTGACTCATTTGTAAATCACTCTGGTTCGAGAAAAATGAATCACTTGGTGCTGATCAGCTCTGTAGAGTCATGGAGCTTCATCACTTACAGTAAGAACACAGAGTTTATTAGGTACAGACGCTTACAGCAGGTGGGTCACAGGCTTTAACCCCACACTAACACAGAGCTTGTTTAGCTCAGTAAGGCTGAAGCTGGTGTGATGTTTAGAGTCAGTGCGGCGTTACTGGAAGCGCCTCCGTCTTCGCTGTAGCTCGGGGTCCAGTAATAATGTCGCCGTAACCCATTAGACACCTCGGCCAGGTAAACGCGCCCGTCCACTGTGTACGGGGTCACGTCCGTGTGCTGCTCTGACAGACGGCTCGATGAGAGAAGCTGAGAGAAAGCCTGAGCGTGAGACAAGGACAATTAACAGCATTTATTATCTACATTAATAAGATGAAATGTTTAAGAATTGAAATGATGATCATGTCCTACTGAAACACATTAACTTTAAATTAAATGCTGGATTCAGTCGCAGACTTTTTGAGTCCTTGTGTAGACGAGCTGCAGTAATGATCTCACCACACACACCGGCTCCTCCAGTCGGTTCCCCCAGATGTAAACGTGGGTCAGATGAGGATTAGTGTTAATGGCTTTGCTGAGAGAAAGCAGGCCGAGGGTGGACACGTTGTTGCTCTGGATGGAGAGTCTGGTGGAGGAAGATGACAAAGTGAATAAAATGCAAGCAGTAATTACAAGCAAGTCAGAACCGAAGACAGGACGTGACACTGACGCTCTGAGTCCGGTGTGTTTAAGCATGATGGCGTCGCTCAGACACACAGCGCCTTCATCTTCGATACGATTGAAGGACAGGTCAAGAATCTTCAGCGTGTCGTTTTGTTTTAGGACCTCAGCCAGGTGTCTCGCTCCATCCCTCGTTATTCTGTTGCTGCACAATGAAAAATGAGAAAACAAAGCTGCTGAACAATCACAGGTTTGGTCTGGACTTCTCACTTCATGTTATAGACACACACCTTGACTCTGCCTCCATCTTTACAACGTCACTGAACACTAATGCTGATTAAATACAAATAGTAAAACTGCTGCTGCAAAAAACACTAACACGAAAAAAAATACAACTCAATCCTCTGCAGGTTTAGTGCCTTTCCCTCTGAACAGGGGACTATAACGAGATCTTTAATATTACAAGCTGGTAAGTCAACAAGAAGTTACTGCTTTAACTTTTTCTGAGTGTTTGGCATTTTATATACAACATTTCAGCTTTATTCATAATTGTATGAGAAGATGGAGAAGTTTGCTAACAATGTAGATTCTAGGAGGCAGAGTAAAGTGTATATGGGTGTGTGTGTGTGTGTGTGTGTGTGTGTGTGTGTGTGTGTACCAGCGTAGATCAAGGTAACAGAGGCTGTGGTTGGACATTAATGCCTCACACAGTCTCTGAAGTCCGCAGTCTGTCATGCCGTGTTTGCCCATGTGAAGCTCCTTCAAACTGTGATTGACCTCTAACATGTGAGCTGTGTGGACTGTAGTCTCCTCCTGTCACACACCACAAACACACAAACATCAGATGTTCACTCTGCACACCCAAGTGTTCACGTCTGTGTTTCCTCTGAGGCCTTACAGGTTTTTTTAATGTAGCATACACGTGACAAACACAATGCGCCCCCTGGTGGTGATTTATCGCCTGTTTACATTTAAACTGAATATTACACACTGTCTGGTCTTTAGTCATAACAACTTTGATCTTTTAGGATAAGATCT